>NC_072740.1:78551902-78847963 GCF_026930045.1 Uloborus diversus
AAGAATAAAAAGTTGAAAAAAAAGGACAAATTTCTATTTATACTTTGGATTCATTATCCAAATTAAACCCTTCAACTTTTGATTCGTTTGAGGACTCATGAGGTATTTTCAATTGCCATTTAGGCTCTCAATTGTACTTTCTCCTTATAAAGGAAATGTTTATCAAAATGGCCTCTCTTTTATCAGTTTTTGTTCCAAACATAATGAAATACAAGGATTGCATTCGTAAATAAAATTTTAAGAAAGTTGGGGATTTATTTGTTGATAGAGCTGTTTAATATTCACGTATAAATAGGCGTTTGCGGACTCTCCCCCAAATTTTTTGAAAGGAACCTATTTTTTATTATGCTTTTCGGTGGTTAATGCGAGGAAGGGAGGTTTGGAGGTTCCTCTGTTGAAAAGTTTTGAAGTTTAAGGGTATATTTTTGAAAACATCATTGTTTGCCATTTTTATTGGCTTGAATTTCAATCCAGCTAAGATGGCTTGATTAGGAAAAATTTCTGCATACAATTCAGAAATTTTCCCCAATCATTTTTTGATATTAGAGCTCTAAAAATGAGATTTTAGAGATCTTTAATGAGGGGGGAGGGATGTTAAAAACAAAAGAGTTCAGGTGCCTTACCCCGCAAACATTTTCGGAATCTACGTCTTAAAAACGTGTGGGATTCAGAATTTTTTCGCAGAGATTTCCTAGTTCTAAAAACGCAGTTTTAGACGATCTTTGAATGATGTTGAAAGATGAAAAAAAAAAATACTTGGGGGCTGCTCTCTGGAAATTTTTCGAAATATAAGTCTTGAAAACGCTGTTGTAGGCCTTTTTTGTGACGTTGGGGAAAAAAAACGTTTTTTCAGAACTTTCCACCAGAAATTGGAGTTTTGAAAATGCGATTGTTGCCCATCTTTGGGAGTGTTAAGGAAAGGGATGGGATCAGAAGCTGTCCCTCAACTTTTGGAGCTTCAAAACGCAATGTTAGAGAATCTGCAATTGATCATAGGGGATGGAATCGGACTCGGGTGCTCATCCACGGAATATTTTTGGAATTAAAGTACTAAAAACGCTATTGAAAGCCCTCTTTAAAGAAAGATATTAGGGAGGGGCATGAGGTTCAAAACCCTCTCCCGGGAAATATGTTGATATTAAAGTTCCAAAAGCACAGTTAAGATTTTTTTTGTGATGTTAGGAAAAGGGGAGGTTTTGTAAGTTCTTTCGAACTGGAGTCTTTAACGCAATTGTAGGATGACTTTGGGAGCATTAGGTAAAGGGACTGGATTCAAGGAATCTTCCACGGTTATTTTTTGGAAATTGAAGCTCCAAAAGTTCAAAACTTCTGAAATATTCGATTACATTGGAGAGCTCCCCTGGATTTTTTTTTTTTTTTTTGAATTAAAGTCATAAAAATACAGTTGTAGGTAGTTTTTTGTAATGCATTGGAGTGGGGGAGGGAGAAAGGTTTGGTATGCTTCTACTGGAAATTTTTTGAATTTACAAGCCTTGGGGGGAGGGTCACCCCAATCACCCCCCCCCCCCCCTTTGAATTCGCCACTGGCCATTAGCCGTAGTTGATATTTTGATTCTCTTGCATCCTGCTGTCATTTTGGAACTTGCCAGCTAGTTGAATATGTTTCCTTCTATCTAATCATTTTATTTTCATCATGATAATTTATGTCCTTTTTTTCTTTTTTTTGCCTTCTATTGGTGTTTTAAAAAAACCTGCTGCTTTGCCTAGATTTGCAGTCTACATCGAAAACCGAAGTTATGTCAAGGAATTTGTTCCAACAATCAGGCTTGAACAAAAAAAAAATCAAAAATTTCCTGACAGATCGCGGAAAAATAACAAAAAGAAATTTTTTTTACTCCCTCAATTACAGGAAGTCTCTAAACAAAAGCAAGAATTTATTTGTTCAAAGTCAGGCCCAGATTACCCAATAGGCCAACCTAGGCCCTGGCCTAGGGGAGCAAGCCAGAAAGGGTGCACACCACCGAGGGAAAAAAAAGAGGAAAGCGGCGTGCTAGTATTTGGAAAATAAAAATCCAGCTAGAACAGATTGCAACCTGTCCATTGAGCAGAAAAAAAAAAAACAATTAGAGGAGAGGGGGCGTAATGCATTAGTCAAGGTACCGTTTCTGATCAAAATAGATAATTTTCCTGGGGCGCCGACTCAGAGGGTGCTGCAATGCTCCAGCACCCCCCCCCCCCTAAAAAATATTTGCCAGGGTGCCTGGCACTCCCACCGGCAGCAAGCAGAAAACTGAGGCCATACAAAAAGGGATAAATTTTGAAATAAATATTTAGTTAAGCTTTACAATAAGAACAAATTATACCGTTGTGTTTTTGCTCTTACACTATTTATGTTTTGATTTTCGCTAATATTTTCTCTGCTTTATTTTATTTTATTTATTATTTATTTATTTTTTCTCGTGGAATTATTTTGTCGTAAAAAACCAAAGTAAAAGTTGATAGTTTCTGCTAAGTGTTTCTGTTTAAAAAACTGAAGCACATTTTCTTGAAAGTTACACTCTGTAAATTTGGCCTTGTTTGGGTTCCCCCCCCCCCCCCCACACACACACTTTTACTGACATCTTCAAAGTTTATCTGAACATGCTTTTATGAAAAGTCAATTTCAAAAAGTTTCCAAGTGACTACAAGTCTCTTATTTTCCAGACGTCAACAAAGACCACCAACATTTTTTTTTATGGGACCTCAACTTCTAAAATTTCGGAAATTTTTCCGGAAGAGAGTCCTCAAACCCCATCTCTTCACTTAGCACAATCAGATTCATTAGAAGTCATACAAATGCATATTTAGAATTTTCATTTCAAATATTGTTCAGGGGAAAGTCTTCATATCATAATACATCGTCTAAAATTTCGTTTTTAAGGCCTTTAGCCCGAAAATTTTCCATGGAAGTGACTTTGAGTTCAGTATCCTCTCCCTCCTTCCCCAACTCCTTTAAAATCGCCTAAAATCAGGACCTGAATAAAAAAAAAAAATTCCGGAGAGCCGCAAACATCAGCATTTCTCCAACATTATTAAAATTGTCTGAAGTTTTGTTTTTAGGACTTGAAACTGGAAAAATTTACGGAAGAGAGTTACCAAATTCCATTACTTCTCCTTTTGTCATTAAAGATGGCTTACAATAAAGTATTTAGATTTTCAATTTCGAAAACTTTCTGGGAAAGAATATCTTAACTCCATCCTTTTCCCTAAGTATCATAAAAGACGTCTTCGAATGTTTCAGTCTTTAATTTCAAATAAGTTTATTGCTAAAGCCACCGATTGCCCGCTTATCAAAAAAATATCCTCTAAAATTCTGTTTTAGGACCTCAACTTCTCCGTTCTCTCCTGGCGTCATTAAAGCTTTTCAAAAATTTTGTTTTATGACTTTAATTTCAAAAAGGGAGGGGAGAGAGTTTCCTAGTTCATCCCTTCCTTTAACATCATCAAAGATGACCGTTACTTTGAGTTAAATTGCCTTAAATGACCTAAAATTGCATTTCTGAAGCGTCAATTTTAAAAAATTTCCAGCGAGCACCCGCAAATCCCCTCTCGTCTGACCATCACCAAGGGAAGATAAAAAAATAAAACCCATCATTCAATTTTCAAGTGGGGAAAGGGGCGCGAAATTTTCATTTATCCCCCAAACGCTGCTATGCCTCTGAGAAAGATGGGGGAGGGAGGAGGGCATACGATTTCGATACAGTTCAGATATGTGAAGAGGGTAGGAGGGTGCAATCGCAAAGCTTGGCCTAGGGGCGTAAATAGACGTTAATACGGCCCTGTTCATAATCAAGAAAAAAAGTGGCAACAGATATTTCTTCTCAATTATTCACGCAAATAAAAATTGAGCTCGTGGCAGATGATCAATTTCCGATAAAAATGCTTATCACTTTTCTCCTGGTGGTTTTACAGCCTTGGTGGTATTGAAATCCAAAGAAAGTAAATCTACTTCCAAGGTATTTTTCGTTGGCTTTCAAATGAGACTGAATTCAAGCCAAATGGTTTATTATTTCTGGTAGAAAGAACCATTTTTGGGTCTTAAAATTATCGGTATTTGTTTGACCTTTGAACCCTGCCCCCTCCCCTACGTTCTTTCTCCGGTGTTCAATTACCTCCCTGCCAAATTTCGTCGAGTTCCGATATGAACTGGATTTGTATTGGTACATATACATTCTTTGTCTGTTTTATTTATATAGAACTGTAGTTTTTCATTTATTTCTCATTAATTCATCAAGGAGGGCCACTTAGGGGGATCATGGCGCAGACTGTACCATTGAAATTTTTAGGGGGTGTGTTTTGATGTGTATTTTTCACATTTTGGGGGGCTTGCGCCCTTACTCTTGGGGGAGGGCAGCCCTGAATTAGTTTTATTATAAATTTAATGTTTTTAATAAATTATGATTTATCTATCTCACTCCAGCTGTACTCGTTTTTATTCTGATAATATTCAATTTGCATGGAATTCAGCTTTTATTTTTCAAACTGGCACTTTCCACTAGTTTGTATGTTGTATGAAATATTAATAAAAAGTCAAAATAATAAATTCATCGCTGCCTCTATCAGATTTAATTTTGGTTTTTGACGCACTTTCATGCACGCTTTAAATGTCAAGAAAACGAACAGGAAATTTCCAACTTTGTTTAGCACAAACAAACGGATTACAGAATACCCGTGTTTAGGGGTTCAACGAACCCCTTTTTCAATTCAAAGTTGTGAGCTCCTTGATGTAAAGACACCCAGTAAAAGCAAATAAAATGGACTGCAGACAGCTTAAATATCAAGATAAGCAATTAACAAAAGCAAAACAAGACAAAATGTAACTCAAAATTTATTGCATGTTTCCCTCCCAGAGGAAAACCCCTGAAGAAAAACCTGAAGAATTGTTCTAAGCTAGTTAACGATCTTAAAACCAGTCTGTATTTTTCTGCAGTGTGGTATCCATTCATTAATTGGCAGTCTTTTTTCGCCCTCTGCTTTTGATCTCATATTTTTTCTCCATTGTGTTGTAGGTGGTTATTGTGATGTCTTTCTTTGGTCCTTTTTTCTGTCTTTACGTTTCCATTTCATGTTTTATTTAGTACTTGTTTAACTTTTTGTTGTTTTCTCAACTTCTTTCTGTTTTCCTGAATCATGTTTATTCTTCCTTTCGCTAAATGTGGCAGTTGATTCAAAGTAAAAATTTTTTGGACATAAGTTTATTGCTAATTTATTAATAAACAGTTTCATTTTGACAGCAAAATGTATTTTATGGATCTTTTTACTGAAATTTTTTTGCAAAATGGTTTTTCTTTGGGAGGGAATCATGCAATAAATTTTGAGTTCCATTTTGTCTTGTTTTGCTTTTGTTAATTGCTTTTTCTGATATTTAAGCTGTCCATTTTCATTGCTTTTACTGGGTGTCTTTACATCTAGAAGCTCAAACCTTTGAATTGAAAAAAGGGTTCCTTGAATCCCCAAAACATGTGTAATCTGTAATCTATTTATTTGTGCTAAAGAACGTTGGATATTTCCTGTTATTCCTCGGCACAAAGATATTTATTTATTGCTTAATCAAGAAAATTATTTACTAGCCTTTTTCTCTGTCTACTGTAAACCTTCTAGTGTCAGTTCAATATAATAATCAGGTCCTTGGTCCTTAATAAAGAATTGAAGTATTCTATTATTGTAAATTTTATTTTTATAAAGGGATTTACCACAACCTGGAAATAAGGGAAATTTTAGTTTCTGGAAAAAATCAGGATATTTTTAAAATTTCTCAAAATATCTGGGAAAAATATAATTTTCAACTGCAAAACCTTTGATGTTTTCCTCCCTAATATTTCTTTTCATTTTGACACAAAAGATTTTTTTTTTTTTTTTTTGGCCAGACGAAATTTAATACCCATTCTAAAATTATTTTTAACTGTTACAAACCAGTAAAACCTTGAGATTGAACCCAACAAAAAAAGATAAAAATTTGTAAAACTACCTCAGATCAGATATGCTTCTTTTCATTATTTTTTAATGAACTCAAAAGTTCTGATGATCGTGTTGGTAATTATTAATACTATTTTGATATTTTGTTTCATACAACTGATGATCTCAATATTTTTGCATCTGTCTTTGGCAAATATTTTTTGAGCAATCGCGATTGCTTATTGTTCTAATTTGACTGTTTTTGATGTTCCTATCATTTTATTTTCCCACCGCCACCCTCTGCAGCACCACCGTCGACCGGGTCCTCACGATGCTGCACCTATAGCAAAAGCCGTCTCCAGGTTGCATCCATGTCCTACACACATGCGCGCGCACACACACACACACACACACACAAAAACATGCACACACACATAAACACAACAGACACAAACACACATGCCTGCATACACATACCCCCTACACACAAACACACACGCCTATATACACACACTTGTGATTGGGAAAAACATAATTTGAATTCAAGATGTCAAAATTTAAATTAATTTTTTTATTTTTTTTTTATTTATTTATTTTTATTTATTTATTTATTTTTTTTTTTTTTGATTATTATTAAGCCTTGTTAGGAGGCTTGTAAATAAAATTTGTTTATTTTCATAAAAGCTTTGATTTAAAAATGTTTAATTGAAATCCTCTAATCATTTTGAGTGAGAGTTTTTGAATGTCTCAAGTCAAATGTTGAGCCGGACAAAAGTTAATTAAAAAAAGCTTAGTCGTCATGTATTTTGATTGTTAATCTTACTGTTTTCTAAATCTACTGCTTTTTCTCATATTTTTCACACTCAAATCTACTGCCTGTCACAATTGTAAAATCAGGAAAATTTTGGAGCTAAATCATGGAATTATCAGCGAACTTTTTTTTTCAGGAATTTGTAACCACTATGTATTTTGGTAGTTTCGTATTTTTTGCAGAAGTACGAAATTTAATAGGAGTAAGCATTTAAGTTTTTTTTTTTTTGAAAATTAAGAAATTATTTAAAAGATCTTTTTTAAGTAAAATAAATTAAAAAGTGAAAATAATATTCAAACATGCTAGCATTGAAACATGTGATTCGCAGGAAGATTATTTCTCGTTTCAAGTCTGTTGCATCTTGCAAATATTCCAACTACTTTGAAATATAAAAGTTATTTTATAACTCAAAGATGGCTTTTTTTATATTAATATTTATTAATTTCTGGTAGTTGGATATTTTTCAGAAAACTACCAAATGTAGATGAATTCATCAACAATCAGGATTCAACATCAGTTAATTTCTTTTATTTTAAAATTCAAATAAAATGTTTATTGCAAAGCTTTGAAAATGAAATCAAAAATGTGAAAATACTTAAATGGGGTTCCCACGGATCCTTGAAAGTTCTTTATTTCAATGATTTTTACAATGGTCCCATTACAGTCGGATCCCGACTTACGTGAGGGATGCGTTCCAAGACCCCTCGTGTAAGTCGAAATTTTGCGTTGTGAAGCAACGTATGTTTAGAAATATTTTATAAGAATACCCAATTATTTCAGACATGTGTTAACACCCCTCAAATTGTTTCAAACTATTTCTTTAGTTTCTCTTATAAAGAACTGACTTTTTACAGCATTTTAGAAAAAGTGCTACAATAAATTATTGTTATGAAGTAAAAAATAAATGATCAATGAGAGACATGAATTAAAACAGTACGGTACTTACGCTAAGTACATTACTGCATTATAATAACACCACTGAACATTAGATATCGTGAACTTATTTATAATTTTTTAATTAATGAAATGATGATTTATACAGTGTGGGAAAACCCCGCTTTCTGGCCTCTTTAATCCACAATTGCAAGAGCAGCTTCCATTTTCATTTTGCTTAGTTACTACTCTGCGAAATTTAGTATTAAAACTAAGTTCTGACCGCTTAGGATTTCCTTTTCGTGAATTTTAATTATACGTATCGTATGAGATTCACTCATACCTAATTTTCATGTCACCTTCGAAGCCCTTTTCAATTGTTCAAGCATATCGAGAATCTTGATCTTCTTTAGTGATCAGAAACTTTCTCTTTTTCTTGCCACTTTCGGCACCTTTAGATGAAAAAGCGCGTTTGGGAGCCATTCTGTTTTATCAACGTTCATGTTTAAAAGGAAAAACAAACGTTAAGAATCGGAGCGGTTATTTGTGCAAACTAACGTAAAGCGTTGTTTAGACTAATACAGTGTGTGAATTTCCGCTTTCAGTGATGATAAAGGGATGAAAGCCCATTCACGAAACTAATATTTAGTGTCAACAAAGCCTGTTTTAACGCTCAACCGCTCCTTTCCAAAACAAACTTCATGTTGCAGACGAGCAATTTGTGTTCATTTGTGTTCGCAATTAAAAAATCATTACTCATGAAAAACTCGCGTTATAGCTATTTCACGTAAGTTGGATCGCGTTGTAGCGGGATCCGACTGTAAAGTGCTTTTTTTTTTGAGCAAAATTTCTTAATTTCGTGACAAGGTGCATTTTTTTAAATTTTTTAAGTAAGTTCTTAAAAAATCGAACATTGTGTGTTTTCTTTTTTTTCTCAAATGTCTCTTTAATTTCAAACATGGGTGCAAGACCTTCCGTCTCAGGACGTATTTCCGTCTTGACAAAATTTCCCAGACGGAGGTCGGGACGGAAAGAAATTCAATGACTTTCTTTTAATTTTTAATGAAAAAAGAAAAATTGAGTGTTTGAAAAATATGCTTTAATATTACTGGGCCGTTCCATAACCACGAATTTACATCGACATTCTCTCGGTTTTCCGCCATGTGCTTGTTTTGTTTGCAACCTGCTTTTGGAGGAGTGGCTTTTCGGCTCGCGCTGTTTGACTTTTTTTAGGTATAGCTTTGTTATTTCCAACTCACTGCATTGCAAACCGAGGAGTTGCTCGCTATTCTCCCTGATTTTTTGAAGCAATCGGCTCTAATTGAAAATTTAGCCTTTTCTCATGCTATTTTCGATCATCCTTTCGTTTTTTTTTTCCATTTGTTGTTTTTTTTTTTGCAAACTTTACACGCATAAATGAAAATTATGTACGCTCTTAAAATGTCTTAAAAGTTGAATCTGCATCACTGATTGAAAGTGATTGCTGACAAGATGAAATATTTTCGCCACAGCAAAGGGCGTCCACATACCAGGTAAAACAGAAACTATCAAGGATTTTGAAGACTTTAAATGAAAATGGGAATTTTGGAAATAATCGGGGGGGGGGGGGATTTCAAGCTGGTTGGAAACACCGATGGGCAAACTGTTCCTGCATTTTTGACAGACTTGAGGAATCACTAAATTCTAATGTCATTGAATCGAACACTCGCTAGAATGGAAAGACGGGTGGGGGAAGGGGGGAGAGAGAAAGGAAAGGAGAAAAATAATGGCAGCACGAGTTTGTGAAAAAACGCTGCTCTTGCAAAGAGGGTAATCTGTCCGCAAATTAACCCACGATACTGAGGTCTTAAAACGTTGATATCTTGGACAATCTAAGGGGGGGGGGGTACTCACGGGTTATGGTATAAAATATCGAAAAACTGAATTGAAAATATTTTTGAAGCTTGGAGTGGTTTGATATTTCTCCACTGCAAACTCTTAAAAATTTAAAAGTCAAAAAGTTTTAGGCTGTCTCTGATGATGTAAAAGTGGGTTTTAAAAAAGAATCGAAGATTGGAGTTTTAAAAACACTAATTTAGGCAATCTTTGGTGAATTTATGAGAGATGGTTTTGGTGTTTTAACATGAAAATGTTTTGTAGCTGATGTATTAAAAACTATTTGAGGCTATACTTAAATGACTTAAGTTAAAGGGCATTTGCGACCCTCTCCCGAAAAGTTTGTAATTGAAGTCTTAAATCTTTTAGGCTGTCTTTGGCAATGTCAAGAGGGAGGCCTCTCTTTAGGCAAAATTCCGAAACTGGAGTCTTAAAAGCGCAACTTTGGACCGTCTTGGGGTTTGGGGTTCTCCTTTCCCAAAAAATATTCAAAGCTGAAGTATTCAGAACTCGGCTTTAGGTAATCTTTGGAAGACTAAAGAAGAGGGAATTCGAAGGCTTTCTCTTAATACGTTTTAGAATTTAAATTCTAAAATCTTCGGTGATGAAAAGGGGAAACCGCAAATTTAAGTAAAATTTAGTGAACTTAGAGGAAAGAGTTCAGGGGGGGGGGAGTCTCTCCCCCCGAAGTATTGAAATGCTATTTTGGATATTTTTGAGTGAGTTAAGAGTTAGAGAATTCAGGGGTCTTTCTCGAAACATTTTCGAAATTAAAGTCTTAAAACTTTGGGTTGTCTTTGGCGGTGTGTGGAAGGGAGTTGCTCTCTCAATAGAAAAATAAATCTTAAACAAAAATTTACACTGCGTTTAGTAAACACAATGAGAGGGGGGGGGGGGTATTCCGCACCCCCAGCCCAAAATATTTTAGTTTCTGAAATTTTAAGAACTTTGGTTTGGGCTATCTTTGAATGACTTAAGGGGGAAGGGTGTAGAAAGATTTTTTCAAAAAGTTTCCAAAATTAAAGTATTAAAATTTTTAGGCGGTCATAAATCATGTTTATAGGTAAGAGGGGTACTATTCCTACGAAACAACTTAGAAACTGAAGCCTTAAAAATTGAAATTTAGGACATTTGTGGTGAACTCAGAGGAAGGGGTTCGGGAGTTCTCTTCCGAAAATTCTTTGATGCTGAAATATTTAAAGCGCCACTTTAGGCTATATTTGAGTCCCTTAAGAGGGATGTGATTCGGGAACCCTGCCTGGAGTTAGGATTCAGTTCCCCTATTTCTTTTTTTAATTAATGAATGTTGGAAAGGGTAACTTGTTTAAAAAATACATCTACTTCACTGAAGCGATTTTTTATTGCTAATTTCACCACCTGTTATCCTATAAAAGAATTCTTTTTCAAATGAAGACTGTGGGGGGAATGATGACAGTTCATTATCATTAGTCGGTCTTACCCTTCCCCCACCTTTCCTTCTTTTCTAGTTTGTTGGCGCTACCTTGGGTAGACTTTCGAATCAGAACTGATTTATGATGCAAAAGTGAAAATCTTATGTCCTAAGCGATTTTATTGTTACAACAAAAATGTTTAGGATCGGCAAAAAACTAATGGTGGGGTGCTGCAAACACTTTTATCCCTTACATTATCCAACATCGTCTAAAATTGCGTTTTTGAAACTTCAATTTCGAAATATTGCCGAAGGAGGGTTGCTGAACTCCATCCCTTCAACAGTGCATTCAAAAAGAGTATAAACGTTATGAAATTTAAATTACAATTTTGTTTTTAAATCTTCGATTTCGGGAAAGCCCATAGCGTCTCCCCTCCCCCTCTTTCTTTAATATTTTTTGAAGGTTGCCCAATATTGTGATTTTGGGACTATCAGTTTGAAATAATTGATGTAAGAGTCCCTGAACCCCTCCTTTCCCTGAACTTTACCAAAATGGCCTAACACAGCGTTTTTTGGACTTCAATTTGAAAACATTTATGGGGGAGAGCCCCCAGACCCCCCCCCCCCTTTATTGCCGGAGTTTAGATTTTTTAGAATTATGATGTCAAAATACTTAAATATTACAATTTTAAGGCTTAAAATTTAAATCAAACAGATTACAAACTGGCATTGTTAAGATCTGCAACATTTATACATACAAATTTTTCCTTAAGCCCGCATGCGGGCGGGGGGAGGGACTAAAAATATTTTCCGTCTTGAACACATCACCAAACTTGCACCCATGATTTCAAAGTCCACCATTTATTTCTTTTACCAACTGAAATTTGAAATTTCAGTGAATTACTAAGGACAACTGTCGATCTTTGCTACTGTTTTTCCCGCAGAATTAATATTAATTAATTGTTTCAAAAATCTTTCTGTGCTTTTATTTTCCTTAAATTTATTTGTTTTATTTTAAAAACTGATCATGTGCTGGAAAACTACCTATCTTTGTTGAAATTTTAATTTGATTATTATCCGGTAACATTTCAGTTATCTCGATAATAGCACAATTACCAGCTTTTTGTGCATTGGCAAGATTTCCAACAGCTCCACATTTTGCAGAGTTTCTCTACAACAACAGAAATTCTACAAATAAGTAGTTTTGTTTTGGATGTCTCGCCAAAATTCATTCAACAAGCATCTTTAATCAATTGCCCCAATGGCCCAAAAAAATAGATTTTTGCTTTTTTCTGACATATGTACTCTTTTTCTAGTCCCTTGTAAGATTATAATCCTTATATATTATTTCTGTAGCCTGTTTTTGGTTTCTACGCGAGATCTTCCTCAATTCTTGATCGATTTCTTTGATTTACACCTCATTTTAAAACTAATCGTGCAGGCTACTGACGAAAAATAGACCCACGGTCTAAAAATTGTTTCTTTCTGTCAAAAAACCGGTTTTAAAGAACCAAACTGAGGTTTTCGGTTAAATTTATTAGTTTAACTTACAGGGAGACCAACGGAGCTGAATAGCTTGATTGGCAGAGCGTTCGACTGGTAACCGGAAGAATGCGTGTTCGGGCCCACGTCCGGACAATCTGAATCAAGAAATTAGATAAACATCGCGTATTACACGAATGCTTATATCAATGAATAACAAATATGAGGGAATAGAATAAAATTGGGAAACGATCCTTGCTGTTATGAAAACTTAATGCAACGTGGAACTAAATTGATTCTTAATTGTGCGATTTTTTTTAAAGGCTTAGGCTCCGGTAATAAAATTAAAGCATAATGTAAGTGAATATATAAGTATCAGGTTTGAGATTTCAGACTACAATGGAATTGTTTTCTGTTCAGAAAAATATAATAAATCGTATATTGAAATATAGATTCTTCTAATAAATTTTTGACTCTTTGTACAAGTAAAAAAATTACTACCTCAATTTGAAGGGTAAACTACATTTTTTTCTTATTTTTGTAAAAAACAAATATCCTATCACATTTTTACTAAATTCGAGAAGCTATGCTTAAAAAAAACTTAGTTCAAATTAGTTTGTATTTTAACCGTGCTGCTAAATGATGAACACGTGCTGCCATCTAAGTCATAACAGTTCAAGCAGCCTGTGATAACAAATTGTAAAAATTTTCAAAAATAAAAACACTTCTCATCACTATCTTATCTTATATATTATTCGCCTCTCATTTTAAAATTTAAAACGTCAGCTAATGACTAAAAGTAGACTTAGGTCGAAAAATCAAGTTTTCGGAAACGCCCCCTTGCTGTTGTAAAACCTTGATGCAGCCTGCAGTTCTTATGCAGATTTTTTTTTTTTTTAAAGCAAAGTACTAATACAATTTTGCAATTTTTTGCTTCGCTTTCGCCAAGAAAAAAAAAATAATTAACCTTTGTGTGTGTGTTTAAAAAACCTCAAAAGCACTGGACTTAGTTGTTCGATTAAATAGATAAGTTTTTTTCGGTAGAGCGTTCGGCTATAAACTAACTGAAACTTCGGACAAGCTCGGGCTGTCCGACATAATAGCAAATTTAGATTAATATTACGCATTACAGGTACACATAACATACAACAGATAACACACGTAATAAAATAAATGCAATGGGAATGCTACTTGGTGTTTCGACTCCTTTATGCCGGCTATAGTTATCATTCGGATAAGTTGATTGTTAATCCAAGGGTGTTCTTCCTTTTTTTTTTAAGCTTTGACTCCGTCCAGACCACTAAGCATATTGTAAGCATAAAAAAGTATTAGAATTACCTCAAGGGAATCCTTTTTGTGCAGAAAAACATTTTCATTGTATGTTGAAATGTAGATTTTTCTAATAGCAGTGTTCGACATCTTGTACAAATGAAAAAACGTTGCGCCAAATTGAAACTACGAGTTTCAACCAGTAAACATTTAATTTTTTTATTCGAATACGATATAAAACATTGAAATTAGTATCAATTTCATTAGTAAGAAATCATTTTCTACTCCTCTGCTTTCGGCTGAAAAAAAATACATTTTGTCTACGTTCGAAAAATTACACTTCAAAAACGGACTGAGTTCAACTGGTTTTGGTTTTGAATTTTAAGTGTTCGATTAAAAGCAAAACATATGTGGGCATTTAAGCTGGAACAGTTAAAGCAGCCTGCTGTGGGAAATAGGTCAATATTCAAAAATTAAAACACTTATTTTCAATCTAATTTATTACTTCTCTAGAATATTTGTTTCAATCGCTATGTGAGATTTTCCTCATTCTTTGATCAAATTCCATGCTTTACGAATAATTTTAAATTGTATCATGCTGGCTAATGACAAAACATAGACGCAGAATCTTATTTTTTTTTCAGCAAAAAACTTTTTTGCTGTTTTTTACTACGCATTCCTTCAATGAAAAGCATTCGAAAAGGAAGGGGCAATTGCTAGGTTTGTTGGAGTGTCGTGCTGTTAATCAGAATGGCACCATATTGAATCAGTGCCAATAATGTTTCTTTCTTTCCATTTAGATGCTCACATGGGCAGGAATGTATTTGCCACAACCTGTTTTTTCACAACGAGGTTTTGTTAACGAGGTTTTGTTACTGATGTCTTCAAATTACATGCCTTCTCTTGTGCGCTTACTTTTTTCGGTTCTTCTTTATAATGTTCTTTCTGAAATTTTTAAAGAGCGAAATGCCTGATGAAACGATTTGAAGCACAGTGCAGAGTTCCGCACGGGTCGACTAGTTTTTTAATAATTTAAAGTTTTAAAACCTTAATAGTATTTTTCATTTTAACTCAAAATATTTGTTTGTACTATAGTCCTAATATTTCCATTCCATTTAGCTAAAATGTAGATTTTTTTGAATTTCCCCATTTGTTAGTGTGATCTCCAACCTGGTTTAAATTCCGATACTAGATTAAGGAAGAAAAATCTTTTGATTTACACAGAGGGCAAATTTGATTAAAAAATAATAGGTCGCATTAAAATACTTATTTTGATTTCTATTTTGGAGTGGGAGCCCTGTGGAAATTTCTCAAACATAATTTTGATTTACTGTTATAGTATTTTATGAGTTTTGTGAAATGATAAATCTGATTCAACTATTAACTAAAGAATTGCAGTGCAAGCAACTATTTATGAAAAATAAATTGTAATGTAGTGAGAGCAAAGGATGAAGGAAGAGCAAACTTTGATCTGAATTCTGCTGTACCAATTTTAGAAATATATACTAATTATTTATACAGCTGAGACTAGTAGTTGCAATCTTCATTAAAAATTTCAATTAGTACACATGAGATTAAACTTTTTTTAAAAAATAATAGTAACCAAATTTGCCTATACTTATGCATGTGTGCAAGTGAAAGTGTTCAAAATATAGTGCAATAATTCACTTAAATGCAATAAATGAGAATTTTTCAACCAAAAGAAAAATATATGTTTGAAACTCTTTTACTGCTTTGTGTAGATTTTCTTCTCTTGACTATGGTGCCATTTCATGATCTAAAACTAAATTACCACCAATTTAGGACAATGCCAGTAATTTGTTTCTAAAAGTTATCAAATTGTTGTAGTTTTCGTTTATTGTAGTCACAGAGTGTTATCATATTAAAAATAGGAATTAAAAAAAGAGGTTGCACATGTTTTAAAATATAATTGCTTAAAAATTATCAATTTATTATTCTTTAATTTATGATTCAAAGAAAATTTTTTGTTAATACATGATATAAAACTTACTCAGTCAAACTCCCTTATAATGAGCATGAAGGGATTGCGATATATTCCAGTTATAACCGAGTGCTCGTAAAAAAGGATTCATAAAAGTACATATGCACTCACTCTTTTATTATTATTTTTAACTTTCAGCAGTACCAGAGAGGTTGGGTTGATTTGCTTTAAACTGTTTAACTGTCTATTTCTTGTGTGTCTGTTATGTATGGGTTAACTAACATAATTTTTAAATATTTCTCCACTCTACATTTTTCAAAAGGGCACTCGTCACTTGTTTTCAATATCTGTGACTCATCACTAACTTTCAGTTGACTTCTTGACTTCATAATGTAAAATGATTCTTTCCAAGGAAGGATAATCTGGTCTGGAAGACATAACAGACTTAACATTGTATTAACCAAATATTTCTGATTTCCTCGTTAAATCTGGGTTCTTGTTCAATCAGAGCTCGTTATATCCGAGTTCGACAGAAACAATTTATAAAATTAAGCTTTATTTTTGCACCTAAATGTTACATATTTATTATAACATTCCTTTGGGTTATAAATTTAACTGAAATTAGTTTTCTTGGTATAGTGTTGTGATTTTCTTTTCATAACACAGTGAACTCTTACATTAGGAAGTTTTTCTTTAATAGAATTATTGGCAATTTTTGAAATAAAATATTTTTTATGAACATTTATGAGGAAAATATTATCAAACACTCATTAACTAAAACTTATTAATATTTTTATTCAATGCATTTATAAATATTGCAGTAAACATGAATTAATCAGATTAGACCCCTTTAGCTTTAGCATACTTTTGGACAGTTTAAGAGTTTTGGATGGTAAAAGGGCAATTCCATTGCGACTGGTGTGACATTCAGACACTATTTTTACTGGTTAAACAACAATTTGAGCACTAAATCAGTTACCAAATACTAACAAAGTATATTAATCATGTTTAACTATGCATTTATTTGAATACAATTGAGGTGAAGCAAAACTGTAGGGCTTTTCAATTTTTTTAAAGAAATTTTTAAAATCTTGTGATGGGTGTGACACTTGCAAGACATGAGTTTTCACCTGCACTCATATTTCTAAAAATTCCTGTGAGTGTTTTATTGTTTCATGACTCTAGCATTTTTTTTCATTAAAAGGCATTCAAATGAAACTTAATACATGATATTTATGATGAATTTAAATTTTTTTGTGCTGTGACGAATGTGACAAAATTTGTGACGGGTGTGGTACTGTGCAAATCTGCTACTTGGATGAGCAATTTCTAACAAAATAGTGATCAGTATGGATGACAAAATTAACAATAGTGAATATAAATTACATTTCATAGGAAAAAAAGCTAGTACTGGGTGTACATTTAGTTTAGCAGGTCTTTAATGGCCGCTAACAAAATTAGGTCTAAAGTGTAGCTTTTTTTGGTAATTATAAACAATTTCTTTTTTTAAATACGACCTTTTACATTTAAAAATCAACAAGGTTATAAATTAGCTTGCATTTCTTTACTTATTTTTTCTTTTTAAAGTTAATATGTAAAACAGTAACTTAATACTAATTATGTAGTGCTTTGTACTACATTGCCTTTGGTGGTTAGTGAAAAGAAAAATAAAAGCTACATCAGGTATTAATATAATCTGACTGGGAGTAAGATATAACGTTTGAGTTTCAGTGATAACAAAATTTTACAATGTAAACTAGGCAGTCTGTTCAGCTTAACATTATCAGAGCTGCTTTCCCAAAAGTTGTCACTTCTCTGAACTTCATTTCTTCATTAATTCAAACTTGCAGACAATATTCACTCAGACTACAGTGTTTGCTTAAATATACAGACAATTCTTGTGTTCTTCTCTGCACAATTAAATAAAAGAAATGCAGTTTGATTTGACTTAGCTCAATTTAACAATTTTGACTGCATTTAGCCCCCCACAACTGCGACTACTGTCGGGTTCTATACAAAAAGGTAAAAAAACTATCTCATGTCAGTTGAAAATCCCCTGTCCTGGAAAAAAGCATTAGTTTGATTGTTATACATCATTTTTGGTTGAGCTCTACAGCAATCGGAACATTTTTTCACTTTTCATAGTTAAGACAATTCCGTTTTCAGATCAATTATGCTAGCATTTTAAAATGCCCCACGGAGCATATTTGTCATGATGCAGTAACTTACTTCCATAAGGGAGCAAATTGTATTATCTTTTAACTATAAACAACTTGTAAATGTGATAATTGGTTAATGATACTATATATTGCATCCTGAGAACGTGTGTCATAATTTTGGGCAAAGTTTACTTGTTGTATAATTCCAGTGTCTCCGATATTACTTTTTATCGCAAGAAAAAATTTGAGTCATTTAAAAAAAACAGAGTAGTTATGGAAATGTGCTACTGATTATTTACTTCCTTTAAAGCTATTTTACTCTTTTGAAATGTTTGAAGAATTAAATAAAAGTAACTCACTTAATAACCAAAAAATTATTGAAATACAACCTGATTCAAAAATCTGTCATGTTATAAGATTTTCAGATTTTTTTTTGAAACTACAATGCTAATTTGTTAAGAAATTGAATGGTTTAATCCTCTATTTAATTTAGAAAGTTTTTAAAAGCTATTTTAAACGCTGTTTCACTTGTCCCAATAATTTTGTCAAACCTGTCACAAATGTTTGTCACACCCGTCACCAAATTTTCCCAGAGAATAAATATTTGATCAAATTTAACATTGTACTCCTATTCAGACCTGTAAACATTAGAACTTTGGAAAGTTTCATGTTTTTCCATGGATGAATGCATTTGCTATGGTAACTTTCATCTTTTTTGTCATGGGTGTGACAGCAAGACCTTATAACTTTATTTATACTAAAAATCCTGTTAAATATTTTGTTATGAAAAATTTAGTGTTCCAATGTAAATAGTTCTACAGAATAGACAAATGTCCCAAATAGTAATATATACACACACATACAAAATTCTCCTGCTTTAAATAGTTCTCCTGGGCGAATGAAAATACTATGTTTTCTAAATACAAGTTTGTTATATTACATTAACTTTAGACTCAAAAAATTAATAAAATGGTTACTTTTATGGAAATTTTCTTTATAATTTAATAAACCTCGTGTTATTAGCTTTAATTTGATTTATTATTTGTACAATAAAACAATTTTTAAACTTCAGTCCTCATGTCCACTTTTTCATGGAATCACCCAAAAACTATCTGTCCTGTCCAAAACCAGTTTCAGACGTCTAAAACTCAACCCTGGTATAAATATATTTTCATTCAATATGTGTAGAAATCGGCATAACCATACAAAACATGAAACATTTTAGGAAAAAATAGTTTTTCTCTAGACAAATTTATTTCCACTTGGGAAAAATTGAAATTTCTTGCACAAAATAATGTATTCAGAAATTTATGATACATAGTTTTTTTTTTTTTCTTTCTTTTTTTTTTTTTTTTGCTATAGTCAATATATTTTTTATGTTCAGTATTTCACATGAAAACACTAACTTTGATAATGAAAGCTATAAGTTAATGGTGCAACAAATTATCTGATGCTATTTTTCTCGCTGAAGTTGTAAAAGTATACACAGGACAGAATTATATCAATCCCAAAACCAGAATACTTTGTGATGTTCTGCAACAAAAAATCATTTGCTGAAAATTGTTCTGCAGGTACCTCTAGCATTGTACATGAAGAAACGTAAATAGTGTTAAAAGTAATAAAGTTAGTTGATCGCGTGAAAATATTAAAATCCTAGTCTGGGTGTCAAACTCCTTTTTTTTTTTGGATTTTTTTTACATATTATGATTGAGCAATTAAAATAATGAAAAAATAAAAAAAAAATAAATGAATTACTGAAATAATATATAAAATGAGTAGAGTTACGGCAGCAAAAGATAAAATACCTCAAACTTTTTAAAATAATTGAAATACATTCAGGATGCAAAGGGATTGAAATCTCAAGGAAGGCACGTGATTTTCAGCAAGACATGCATTAAAATGTTGGCACGTTTCCAAAACATTCGTTTGTGGCAGAAATTATGGTTGATGAAGATCAAGTGGGGGAAGATAGGAAAAAAGAAACCGAAAATGCAAGAAAAATCAGATTCTTTTCAGATTTATTAGAACTATAGGATCGTTCTGAGGTCTGAAAAAGTGAAACAAAAAGGAGAACTTTACAAAACAAACAGAAAAAGCTGAAATTCCGGTAAAAGCCGAAATAATCTAATCCCGTATGACAATTAAGGTCATAAAGCAGGTGCAGGCAGTTCAAGATTGTTTTCTGCAAATATCTGTAGAATTTCTACAAATATCTTAATGTTGCACAAATTTTTCAGATTTTTTTAAATTCAAAGTAAACTTAACCTTTCTGCAAATGACACATAAAATTCCGGTATTTTGCACAAACTTTCCTCTGAATAAGCGTAATTTGCGTGATTTTCTTCTAATTTGAATAAATCTGCAGAATTACAACTTTAGTTGAAAGATATTTGTAGAAAATCTGCAGTTTCTACAGAAATCTGCAGTTCATGCAAAAAGTCAATAGATTTTTCTAGAATTTCTGCAGAAAATTTGTCTCAGTTTTCCTTTCTCATTTGAGCAGAATTGTTCTGCAGCTGAGGCATCTGTTCTGCGACGTATGTCGCAAATTTAGTAGTATTCTCTGCTTTGGGGATATCAATAACATCAATTAGTGAAATATTTTGATTCAGTAATTTATATAAGTCTCACCCTACTCAAAATTAACTGCAGAGTGATGATTGGATTGATTTCGATAATTTCAGGTGTTATGAACTTGGAAATCTAAGACTGGCAGGTTTTTTTTAACATTTAATGTTTTATGCATACTTCTAAGGTGAAAGAATGAAATAGATATCGCAGATTTTTAAAAATTGAGCACTTATTTTGTGGAAAAATATAACTAGGTATTCAACTACTTTTTAAATGATAAAAATTCAAAACCAAGAAATTGCCCAATTACAAATAATTTGTAACTAAAAGAACCTACTTTAGGAAAAGAGTTATATTTATTGCTCTAATATAAATTAAATATTTTTAATAAAGTTGCAGATTTCTGAAAATTATTCAGGACTGCTGAAATAATTTTCTAAAATGAAATTTGTTCAATATCATTGTACCATAAGATTTCACTATATATAGCTTGAGTAACAACTTTAAGGCCAGTATAGTTTTTTGTGAAAAAAGGAAAATAAAATTAAAGGGAGTTTACTATTATTGTATTATTAATTATTAATGTTCATTGGTAAGAAATAATGCAACAGACAGGATTTCCAAAGCGCTCAGTAACCAGAAAAGCAATGCTATATTCAATGTTAGTATTTCAGCTTGAGTAAAAACTTTAGGGCCACTATTATTTTTAAAATATTGCAAGTACATGTACTGGAATAAATGTCACCACAATTAACAAGATTGTAAAAACCCTTAAACTTGCAGTTTTGTCATTAATTTCTTGAAAGTTTTTGTCTTCTTTGTGAAGATATCGAAAGGTAAAAAGTTAACTGTTTAAGAAAGAGAACAGATTGAAGCGTTTTCTTCGACAAGGATATGAAGGTATACTATTGTGGAAAAAATAGGAAGATTGATGACTGAAGTCAATATTTGTTGTTTGATGATAACACAATTAGGGTGAAAAGAAAACCCGGGAAATCCTAAAGCTTTGTCCTTGCGTCATGGAAGATGAGTTTGGATGCTTACATCACCTCAAAAGTACTCAACCAGGAAACTTATTTAGACCATAGGTTTAAATGTTTGTCAAAAGCGATATATAACACAATTAAAAGGTGTTTAATTTTTATTAATGTTTCAAAATTGCTTAAATGTCAGTTATTGAATAGTCACAATATAGAGCGTTTCCCCAAAGCATTATTCTACTAATTTTGAGACGACGTCACAGAACAGATGCCTGAGCTGCAGAACAATTCTGTTCAAATGTGAGAGGAAAACTGACAAATTTTCTGCAAATTTCAGTGAAATTTCTGCAGAAACCGCGGTGCAGAAAATTTGCAGAACCGCGGTGCAGAAAATTTGCAGAACCGCGGTGCAGAAAATTTGCAGAACCGCGGTGCAGAAAATTTGCAGATGCCGTGGTGCAGAAAATTTGCAGATGCCGCGGTGCAGAAAATCTGCAAAAGCCACAGTGCCGAAAATTGGCAGAGATCGCTGTGCAGAAAGTCTGTCGAAACAGCGGTGCCGAAAATCTGTAGAAACTGCAGATTTTCTACAAATATCTTCCTACTCAAGATAGGATTTTGCAGAAATTCTGCAGATTTCTTAAAGTTAGAAGAAAATCTAAAATTCTCGCAAATTACGATAATTTGGCGGAAAGCTTGTGATGTTGAATTAGATAAGTCCTTTGTAGGACTTTCCCAGTTGATCTTTATCCACTGCAATTTCCTCCATACACGTATGTTTTGGAAACATGCCAACACTGAAACACGTCCATCGTCGGAAATTGCGTGTCTTGTTTGAGATTTCAATCCCTTTGAATCCAGAAAATGTTTCAATTATTCAGAAAGTTTTGAAGTGCTTCATTATATGCAACCCAAACTCGACTCATTTTTTCATTATTTTCGTAATTTATTTATTTAGTAGTATTATTTTAATTGCTCCTTCATGCCATGCAAAATTGATCAAAAAATGTGGTTTGACACCTAGGTTTGGGTTTTTATAAAATTTTGTATCTTTGCTCTTTCTATGCATTTTAGAAAGCATATAAACTATTTTTGGAGAATCTCGATCAGTTTAGGTTTGACACCTTGTTAAAGTTTTTTTGATTTTATAGTTTTTATGATCAACTAATTTTCCAAATTCAGTGCTCTTAATTAGTCATTTGGTTGAAAGCTGTGATGTTTCCGGAAATATCTCATTTCCACAGAAATAAATGGCACCAGTGAAGTTTGCTGCCAGTAAAAAAAAAATACTCCTTAATGAAATGAGTTTGATTTTTAGCACCCAATTTGTTTAAAATGTCACGTTTTTTCGCGTACAATGCTTGAAGTAAGTGCAGAACAATTTTGGTCAAATGATTTTACGTTGCAGAACATCGTAAAGTGTTCTGCTTTAAGGGAACGTTTTAACTTTAGTTAGGAAATCATGATCTGGAATAACCAATGGATAAGAGAATTTTTACTAACGAAAAGAAGTGGAATTTGGATGAACTAAATGGATAGAAGTACTATTAACATGATTTACGAAAAGAAATATTCTCTAAGGGCCAATTAATTAGATGGAGGCTCTGTCAGAACTTGAGAGTGCTTTGCTTACAATCGTGTGCTCTCAATTGCATTTGTTTCAGGTAAAATGAACTCATAAGCATATCAAAATGTCGTTGCAAATCATCTTTTACCAAATGCTGAATTTATTGCTGGAGAAAATTGGAAATATCAGCAAAACAATGCATCTATTCGAGTAACGGTGAAAAATATAGGTTCCACAAGCCAAGAATGTTGAAACTCTGAAATGACTAACTAAGTCTCCAGACCTTAACCCAATAGAGAACTTATTGGGTGACTTAGCAAGAAGAATTTATGGAAACGAGGGACATTTTACATCATCAATAGAGCTGAAATCTACTATCAAAGATGAATGGTAAAAAATACATCCCAAACTTTGTGAAAAACTAGTTTCATTCATGAAAACAAGAATATTTGATGAAATGGCTCCTACACAAGCTTATAACTGTTTGAATTTTTGTCCTCATATGCTTTTTTCTATGTTGGCCTTAAAGATTTTACTCAGGTTCAAATATTGATCTGTAATATTTTTTGATAATGAAACACTTACAATTTTTTTTTTGTCTTTTTTACTTGTATTTAAGGTAAGTAATTATCACTCAAATGGTTTTTTAATCCTAAGGTTGAGGTGTGTCCAATTTCTCAAAAACATGCACTGGCCTTCAAGTTTTTACTCAGACTGTACAACTTTGAAGATTGCCTAGGTGCAGAGAAGTAATGGCGAGTGATATGTCAAATTGCAAATTTGTTTGCCTTTTCTTCATGCCTATCGAGTTATATTATTCAATATTTTATATTAGCAACAATGCATCAATGCTCCATTCATAATCAATTGTACAGCATTTGGTCTTTTAAGGTAAAATAAATGATAAATACAAATACAAATACAAAAGGGACGACCAGCAACAGGCTCTGGGCCCAACTAGACTGGTCCTAGTCAATTTACAATCCCCAGTGAAGATCAATGGCCCTCTTAAAACTGTCTACTTCCTTGCTCATTACCACCTCTTCCGGTAAGCTGTTCCAAGGCTCCACTACCCTGCTAAAATAATAATTTTTTCTTAATATCCATGTTAGCCTGAGATTTAAATAGCTTAAAACAATGACCCCTTGTCCTGTTTTCAGTGCTAAACTTCAGCCCCGTAACATCTTTCGTTTTAATGAATTTAAACAGCTGAATCATGTCCCCTCGGTCTCTTCTTTGCTCAAGACTGTACATTTTAAGCCTTCTAAGCCTGGAATCATAATCTAAGTAGGAAAATCCACTTATTAGCCTTGTAGCCCGCCTTTGAACCCTTTCCAATACATTAATGTCTTTCTTAAGAGAAGGAGACCAAAACTGAACAGCACACTCCAAATGGGGTCTTACCAAACTTCTATATAAGGGCAGAAGAACTTCTGTAGATTTGTTTGAAATAGATCTATTGATAAACCCAAGCATCTTAATGGCTTTGTTGCTAGCAATGTTGCACTGTTGGCTAAACTTTAAATCCTGACTTATTAAGACCCCCAGATCAGTAACTTTGTCTGCCTGACTAATGACTGAACCTTGCAAATAATAACAATCACAGATAATCCACGGCAGCGCATAGCATCCGCACCTCATCAACTTTACACTTTTTTAACAAATAATCCATGGATTATATACAGGAAAATACAATATTGCAATTGTGTGTTATAATCTCTTCTTGAGTTTCATTAAATATATTACATTTTTCTCTAAAATAAGTTAATAGGAGCTATTAAGAGCTTCACGAAGCACTTAATAGCACCTAGTAACTTAATAGCACTAGTGCTTCATGAAGCACTAGCGCTTTGTTTTACTGTTGATGTAGGGTTTAAAACTCTTATTTTTTTCCCTTTTTATGTCCCTAGACCTGCAGATGAATCAGATGAAGAATATTCAGAATTTGAGACGAATCTCATTGAAAAGCTGAGGCTGAATAATGCACTTACTCCGGCTGAAAGGGAATATATTCTGGATCTGGTAACAAACAATGATGATGAGTAAGCTTGCCATTTTAATCTTTATACAGTCAAACCATGTTATTGCGAAACACAGGACACCATAATAATTATTTCATGCATGCCAGTACCAACCTTCATCTTGTTCATAAAATTGTTAACTGACAGGACCAAACAAGCAGTTCATATGATCACAAGTAGTCATAGGAGTAGCTCAGCTGCTCCGAGTTGGTTTATCAGTCCCCAATAAAAATCAAGATCCCTCTTAAAGCTATTCACGTCATTGCAAGTTACAGCTACTTCAGGTAAACTATTCCTAATCCCAGAACTTTGTTTAAGTAGTACTTTTTTCTGATTTCATGATTAGTTTGGAATTTGAAAAGCATAAAACAATAATATTTGGTTTTGCCATCTGTGCAGAAAGTAGCCCTTCTTTGAACCCTTTCCAATGAAGAAATATCTTTCTTCAGATAAGGAGACCAAATCGAACAGCATACTCCAAATAAGGTCTTTTAATAGATTGATTGATAAAGCCATGTAATCTGTTGGTTTTGTTATTTGCAATGTTGTGCTGTTAATTAAACTTGAAGTCCTGATTTATTGAGACACCCAGATCAATAACATTTTCTGCCTGACTAATGATTGAACCCTGTAAATTATAACTTGAACTCTTATTTTCACGACCTAAATGTAGCACTTGAAATCTCCAAATTTTAACTACCATACCCCATTTATCTGCCCACTTAGCATTATGATCTAAATCAGCTTGAAGCTGTTTTAATAGTTCTAACTTTTTTCATTTTCTACAATCGTTATAACCCTGACCTTATCAGCAAAACAATTCATGTTTTCAGAAATATTTTCATGAATATTATTCATAAGAATAATAAACAAAAGAGACCCTAAAACTGATCCCTGAAGAACCCTGAACAAAATATCCCTCCATTTAGAATGATTTTCTCTTACAATCACTCTCTGTTTCTTTTCAATCAGCCAATTCCTAATCTAAAGTAAAATTTTCCCTCATATTCCTATATACAAATACAAATGTGACGACCAGCAACAGGCTCTGGGCCCAGCTAGGCTAGTCCTAGTCAATTAATTAGTCCCCAATGAAGATCAATGGCCCTCTTAAAGCTATCCACTCCCTTGCTCATTACCGCCTCTTCCGGTAAGCTATTCCAAGTGCCCACGACCCTGCTAAAGTAGTAGTTTTTCCTGATTTCCAAGTTAGCCTGAGATTTAAATAGCTTAAAACAATGACCCCTTGTCCTGCTTTCCCCGCAAAAATTTAATCCATTTACATCTTTCATTTTGATAAATTTAAATAACTGAATCATGTCCCCTCTGACTCTCCTTTGCTCCAGGCTATACATGTTAAGCCTATTAAGTCTGGTATCATAATCTAAATCTGAGAGTCCCCTTACTAATTTAGTTACCCTTCTTTGAACCCTTTCCAATACAAAAATATCTTTCTTCAGGTAAGGCGACCAAAACTGAACAGCAGACTCCAAATGAGGTCTTACTAAACTTCTATATAAAGGCAGAAGAACTTTCTTAGATTTGTTAGAAATAGATCTATTGATGAACCCAAGCATTTTGTTGGCTTTGTTACTAGCAATACTGCACTGTTGACTAAACTTGAAGTCCTGATTTAGAAAGATACCCAGATCCATAACATTTTCTGCCTGATTTATGACTGAACCCTGTAAACGATATCTCATACGCTTATTTCCATGACCTAAGTGTAGCACTTGACATTTCCCTACATTAACTGCCATACCCCATTTATCTGCCCACTTAGTAATATGATCTAAATCCTCTTGCAGCTGTTTTACTTGTTCTTCATTTTCGACAATCCCCATAACTTTTACATCATCAGCAAAACAATTCATGCTTCCAGAAATATTTTCATTGATGTCATTCATAAATATAATAAACAAAAGAGGCCCTAAAACAGATCCCTGAGGAACCCCACTTAAAACATCACTCCAATTAGAATGATTTCCTCTCACAACTACTCTTTGCTTCCTACCGCTAAGCCAATTCCTAACCCAAAGTAAAGTTTTTCCTCCTATTCCAATGTCAGCTAACTTGCTGAGAAGAGCAACATGCGGTACCTTGTCAAAAGCTTTTTGAAAATCAATATAAACAACATCCACACATTTGTTATCTAACGCTGAGGTTGTCTTGTCGTAGAAATGCAATAAATTAGTAGTACAGGATTTACCTTTCCTGAAACCATACTGCAAACTAGTCAACAGACTATTAGTCTCTAAGAACTTCATGATCTTAATTTTGATCAATGTTTCGAAAATCTTACAAATCACCGAAGTCAAACTTACAGGTCTATAATTCCCAGCAATACCTTTAGACCCCTTTTTGAAGAGTGGTGTTATGTTAGCCAGGTTCCAGTCCTCTGGCACCGTCCCCGAGTTATAAGAAGCATTGAAAATATTCAAAATAACATCCACTAATTCCTGCTCTAAAAACAAACTTACTGTACTGGGTTAGCCTGGAAACTCTCCGGACTTAAATCGAATTGAAAATTTGTGGACTATCGCTAAAAAGCGTCTTTATAAATTTGACAGAACTACGATGGAAAAGTTAATTTCTTCTGTTTTTGACATATGGTATAATGACGTTGAAATTAAAACTATATGTGCCAGTCTAGTACATTCTATGCCAAAACGTGTCTGTGATGTTAAGTCTCAAGGATGTCATATTAATTATTAGTTTCAAATGTATTCATGAAAAACTTGAATAAAACTGATTTTTTTGAAAAAAAAAAATCATTTCCCAAATAATTACCACAATACTGTATATTATTATTGTTGTTTATTAAATCATGAGCTGGGGGAGAAGTGCTTACCAATGCATTTTCAGAAAAGTTTACAACAACACTGCTGCTAATTAGATGTGATTAAAAAAAAACAGAATTATTTAAAACCAAACTTATTTTCAGCTGTCAATTTCTTTCCAAGAAACAAGCATTATATTTATTTGGCAGTAGCAATTACTTATCGCTTGCAGGAGCATCAGAAGAGTGCCGATTTTTTTTTCCTTTCAAAATTAGCAGATTTTGTATAAGCTGATCCCTCTAATTTGACTTTAAAAGTGGTGGTTCCAAAAATTATCAGTTTTATACACCGAAATATGCGTTATTTTTCTTTCAGACTTGCTCTTTCAATAAACAATTTGTGAAAGATCCATTCTTGTTTATCAGAATTTTGTGAAGGGTCTGTTTTGGTTGATCGGGATTTTGTGAAAGGTTTGTTTTGGTTGATCTGATTTTTGTAAAGGGTCCGTTAACGGACCCAAATATCCTCTGGCCAGACACCTTGTAACCTTGTCATTTTTATTCCCCAATGGCAGGTACAGAAGACAATACTATCATTCAAATCAAATTAACTAATGAACAAAGAAATAACAAAGAATAACTAAAAAAAAAAGCCTCTAGACCCACCTTGTCATAGAAATGCAATAAAATAGTAGCATACAATTTACCTTTCTTGAAACCTTACTGTGAACTAGTCAACTGTCTATTAGTCTCCTAGAAATTCATAATCTTGATTTTGATCAAAGTTTCAAAAATTTTACAAGCCACTGAAACCAGAGTGTATGATTCCGTGCATTACTTTTTGACCCTTTCTTGAACAGTGGCGTTATGTTAGCCAGCTTCCAGTTCTCTGGCAGTGCCCCTGGGCACTGGGCCCCTCTGGCAGTCCCCTGAGTTGCATGAAGCATTGAAATCCACAAATTCCTCTGCACATTCAACTATAATTTTTGTATAAATATTATCTTGTCTCGGAGCCTTAGTCTCTTTAATTTTTTTCAAATGAAGTAAAACGTCATTCCTAGAAAACATATGGTCATCACGCTATACAATAGCTTGTATCTTGCTGGTGTCAACTGTTGGGATACAGTTATTGTTAAAAACAGTGGTAAAAAAGTTATTTAGAACATTGGCCGTATTTGAATATTTAATCTCCTTGGAGAACCACACAGACCAGATCTTAGTATTAACACCTTTTCTGATTAAGAAAACTTAATCCCAAATAGTTTTTTCTAGTGTTTCCTTTATTTCCGTCCACTGCAGATCTAAGTCGCTATTTTCTATTCCTGACGAAGGTACCTCTTCCAAGCTCTGCCTACGTGCAATAAAATCAGTATTTCTGAAATTGGGCGCAAACCTAAAATTTCCATCTTTGTGCATATCAAACCCAGAAACTAATATTATTGTGATCACTATCTCCAATATAATCCCCTACACACAGCCCCTGAACAGAACTTCCTTCATCAGAGAAAACTAGATAGAAAATCACATCCTGTTGAGTTCCCTGAGTTGCAACTTTATCTAAGAAAATCACCATTTGCTTTCAAAAACTACTTTTCTCTGCCATTACTAAGGTAAAAATTATTTCAATCAGTGCCCTGAAAATTGAAATCCCCCATCATGATGACAGGTCTCGTACTAGATATGCACTAATAATGCGATACATCTGTTCATCTTGCTCCTGGTTTGATCAATATTTTTAGATTTATCTTTTCTGACCAATTTATTGCATGTGAAAGTGTCTCTAACATGAAATAAAACCCTACAACCTCTTGTTCATACTCTATCTTCTCTAAACAAAACCTAGCTATACAGTAGAGCGCCGATTATCCGAACTCCAATTAACCGAATTTCCAATTATCCGAACCGTGTTTTCCGCCTTTTAAAATTTTTTAACCGAACTTCCAATTATCCGAACCGTGTTTTTCGCCTTTTAAAATTTTTTTCCGAACTTTATGCGAACGGCATATTTTTCATCCAAAACCTAATTTTTTTTTCTGTCCCTTCCAACCAAGCTTTCAATTACGTACGTACTCTTTTTTTCACCCTGTTATCTATCTTTTTTCTTTTCTTTCTTGGCATACAAATTTTAATCCGGAAACTGCAAGGTATTTTTGGGGAGTTTTGTTAGTGGGAAGAGAGAACACAAAAGGTTTGAAGAAAGGGGTTGAGAAACCAAGGTCAAAGCACAAAATTCCTGTTTGCATTCTTCTCCCCCCCCCCCCCCACCCTCGCTGTGGACACGTGGGGAAAAACTGGTTTGTGTGACGTATCTACATTGACAAAGTGAGTTGCTCAGAATCATGTGCTCTGCTTTTTTTAGAGTTTGTTATCGTCGATATCGGTTGCTAGCCGCTGTTAATTCTTGTTGTTAATAGAGTTGTTAGTGGTTGTTACTAAAGGTTTCTTGATAGCGGTTGTTGATTGCACCAGCGATCTAGCTCATTTCTTTTTCTGCAACGAAGGTGAAAAGATGTCTGGAAAGCGAAAAAGAGTTGTTCTTTCGCTAGGAGACAAAGGAAAGATATTGAAGAGGCTGAAAAATAATGAAGCCGCTTCAAAATTAGCAGCGGAGTTTGGTGTAGGAAAGTCTACAATATCAGATATAAAAAAGAATGAAGAATCAATTATGAAGTATTTAACGGGACTTGAAAGTGAGCAAGGAAGCTTAGATAGAAAATCGATGAAAAAATCCTTTGATGATAAAGTAGATAAAGCTTTGCACATGTGGTTTTTGCAGAAACGCTCATCTGGTCATCCCATTTCTGGACCATTATTATGTGAGAAGGCACTATTTTTCAACGAAAAGTTGAATGGAGAAAATACTAATACATTTCAAGCAAGCTCTGGGTGGCTTAGAAATTTTAAGCTACGGCATGGTATACGCGAAATCGGATTGCATGGTGAAAAATTATCTGCATCTACAGAGTCTGCTACGAAATTCGTAAAAGAATTTATTGAATTTGTAAAATCAGAAAAATACGAAGAAGAATTTATTTACAATGCAGATGAGACCGGCCTGTTTTGGACATCTTTACCCCGAAAACATTAGCATCTGGGTTCGAAAAAAGTGCTTCTGGAACTAAATTAAACAAAGAAAGAATCACAGTTCTTAATTGCGCAAATGCAACCGGTAACCATCGAATACCATTGTTCGTGATAGGACATTCAAAGAAGCCTCGATGTTTTAATAATTGGAAAAATCTGCCAGTAATTTACACTTCTCAAAGGAAGGCTTGGATGACATCAGAAGGTTTCATTGATTGGCATGATCACACATTCATTCCTAAAGTTAAGACACATCAAGAAGATATGAAGAAAGAGGGCAGAGTACTCCTACTTCTTGATAATGCACCTTCACATCCGTGTGCAGATACCCTTGAACGGGAAAATGGGAAGTTCCGAGTAAAGTTTTTGCCACCTAATGTTACATCACTGATGCAACCCATGGATCAGAGTGTAATAGAGACATTTAAGCGCTTTTATAGAAAGCAAATGTTGAGAAAGATGCTTCTATCAGAAGACACTGAAGAGCCTGATTCCCAGAATGCCAAAAACATTAATTTAAAAGATTGTTGCATTATGGCTGCCGATTCCTGGAAGCTTGTAAAATCATCAACGTTAAAAAATGCCTGGAATAAAATTTTAAACAGGGAAAAAATTGATACTGGAGCAGAAGCATCTGATAAGGAAAATGAGGAGTGTAAAACTATAAAAGAGATGGGAAGAATCCTAAATTATGAGGAAAAAGAAATTAATGAGTGGCTAAATTGTGACATGCAAGACCCTGGATATCAGATTTTAAATGACAATGAGATTGTGGCTGAGATTGAAGGCGAAAATGAAGAAAATAAAAATGAAATTGAAAATGAATGCTCTGAAAATGACCCAGGTCCATCACATAGCGAAGCCTTTGAATGCTTGGAAAAAGCTATGAAATGGCTCGAAAGGCAGAAAGACGCTGATCCTATTCAAGCAATGCATTTAAGAAGCATTAGAGATATGGCAGCATTGAAAAGAATGTCTTCTTTGAAGCAAGAAAAAATCAAAAGCTTTTTTACTTAAATTATAATCTTTTAAAAAAAAAAGACAAAAAAAAGTTTAAAAAACGAAAAAAAGACAAAAAAAAGTTTAAAAAATGAAAAAAAGACAAAAAAAAGTTTAAAAAATGAAAAAAAGACAAAAAAAAAAACATTTTTAAACACGCCAGCACTAACAGTGTTGCCAGTCCTAAGCCTGGATAAAGTGTGAAGGTTTTTGTATAGATAGGGATATCCTTTAAATTGTCTGTCCAATTATCCGAACTTTTGCTTATCCGAACTAGGGTCGGTCCCGACGTGTTCGGATAATCGGCGCTCTACTGTACATAAAAATCTGCATCATTTTCGACAGTTCATGTCTTGGTAATTCCAATAACATCCAACTTCTCGTCTATAATTATGCTTTTCAATTCTTCCATCTTGTTCCTAATACTGCAAGCATTGGTGTAGAAAACCTTAAGCATGGCCAACATGGGCGCACATATGCAAAATTTTAATGGGGGGGTCTCAGACATTTTCCTCATGGTTTAGCAGAATATTTTCCTCATGGAAACTGATTTTAGTACAGATTAGAGATATTAAAATCTGACATGCTTAATTACTTGTTCAATAATGACTGGATAAAAAATTTTTTAACATTTTTCCAAAGAAAATAGTACCGTAATGTCAGGTAGATAAGCCGCAGCTTATACGTGTTTTAAAGTTGAAATTTAACATCTGCGGCGTATCTGCCATGGCGGCGCATCTGAAGAAATTTTTCCCCCACCCTTCTTTCTTAGTGCTTTTCATGTTCGCCCAATCGATCGGCAATGTTAAAATTCATTAAAAAATGCTAGTAGAGCTCTCAAATTGCACCATGAAACAGGTTTTTCATTAAATTTAATTTCTCACACCCTTAAACCTGCGTTAGTTAGCGCTGATTTTACCGCTGTTCGCTGTTGTTGTTCTTTCCAGTGTTGCCAGATTCGTGATGGTAACATACGTTTCCACAAGGCTGAAAAGTGGAGGAATAGCGAGCTTGTCTGAGTTAGAGTCCCTATAGTCTGAGTAATGTTTTAAAATGTCTCAATGATGATAAATTTAAAAAAAAGAATCAATTGATAAAGGGTAAAGGGTAAGGGCAATTTTTTTGATGAACTGCTAAGTATAACACAATGATTTGAAAACTTCTCATCTAACCAAATGTAGATGTCATCTGGCAACGCTAGTTTTTTGTGTAACCATAGCATTTTCTGACCTTTTTTTTTTACACAAAGTTTATTCCATTTCTATCTGTCAACAAGTGCAGTTGCTTGTTACAGTTTTGTTCTAACTGTAATAAATGATCGCATCAGTAGATATGTATATACAGTAAAATCCCTCTAATGTGGACACTAACGGGACAAATTTTTTTGTCCGCAATATAGAGGTGTCCGCAGGACAGGGGTTTAATAATGTTATTTGCATTGGAACTGGGAAATTAAAAATTGTCCGCATAAGAGGGGTGTCCGTTAGGAGGGGTTTCACTGTATATAGAGAGATATATATATAGAGGGGGTCGGGCACCATATTTTGATACGCTCTTCTGTGGCGTATACGATGGGGCGGCTTATCCGATGAACTTTTGTTTTTAGTTAGTAAATTATTGCATGTGCAGCGTATACGATAGGGCAGCTTATCTACCCGAAATTACGGTACTAAAAGTAAGAAATTTCTCATTTCTGGGGGGGGGGAGCATAAGCCCCCACTTTTCCCCCTATTTGGGTGCCCTTGATGACCAAATTGCTTTTATTTAACACCCTGAGATTTCTTAAATCACAATTGACGAAATTACTACTCTTATTCGACACCCTATTTCTATTTTTAAGATACCCAAATAATTGACACCCTCTTGATACCTGATCCTTGAACCATGCCCCCATTCAAACTTAGCTGTTTGATCCTGAAGTCCCTAAAATCAAACCACTAGCCATTTTGACCCCTGTAGAGCTCAGATGCAGGCTATCCCTTGCAATCCAATCTAGCTTACACAATCTCCACACATCAACAAACCTCATATTGCCTGATATTGATAACAGTCATAAACTGTCAAAATGCAAAGTATTTCCATGGAAATGAGAAAATTAAACTAGAAGAGCCATGGGCTTGAAAAATTCTTAATTTTTAGAAAATGGTCTTTGTGTTTTCATCTGCAGTTTCAACACTGTCAAATAATAAAGAAAGCTTGGTGGAAAGTATTAAAAATCTTGCAGCAGGCATTTAAAAAAGTTTAAAAAAAGTTTGACAAAGCCCTTTAACAAATTTAAAGCTCTATGCAATGATGATTTCATCTTCAGTTGTCTCATTTTGAAAGTGTTGAAATTAGCTTACATGGCTTAAGAGTTAGCTATTTCTTAGATTGTATGCTCAAGTGGTTGCTCAACCAGCTGAACATAAAATTTAGCAAAATCTGTGATAAACCAAAATAAACTATTTTGGATGAAATTAAAAATGGTTTGAAGAAATGTAACCTGTTGTAAAATTTTGTTTCTTATTAACTTTTATCTTCACTTTTTGAGATATACAGTGAAGCACCATTTATCCGTATTTGAAGGGACTGTATGAAAAAAGCGTATAAATGAAAAAGTGTATAATAGGTATACGTTAATGCGCATTAGAATCTTTAGGGACCAATTTATAAAATGTATAATTGATAAAAATGTACAGTAGGCGCCGCTTAATGTGATCACTTTGGGAGAAATATAATTTGATAACAATAACCAAAAAGAATCCAGGAGACACAAAATGATTTTTTTCCAATTAAGGTGCATTTATTTTGGCAACCTCAAATTAAAATCACAATGACTCAACTAAAGGCAGTTTTAAATTATAAATTAATTAAATTAACAGAATGGAAATATCTGAATTATAAAAAGTTAAAGTTAAATTATGTAATTTTTTAATCACATAGTAATAGGTGAAGTAAAATATGACCGTTTTCCCTGACATTCGTAAACCAGTTTCAAAGCACATTCAGCTTTTCTCTCCTTTCCAGCATGGTTTTGCTTGTTGATTAAATTTTAATTTAACTTCGCTTTGTTTTCAATCTCGTCACAAATCTTTAACAGTTTACAAAGTAATGGCAACAATGGAGGTCCTACATCAATGCCTGCAACATGTCCAGCGACTGAATTTTTTTAGGTGCAAAAGAAAGTTTTCTTAGGGGGAGTCTGTGGTCACTGGGAGCGAACTTTCTGTAGCTTCATTCGTAGAAAAATTGTGAACTGCTATTGAAACCCACAAAACGCTACACCGAAAGTTTGTCTCGTCAGGGTTTGCCTATGTATTTCTGTTAATTGAGGAACAAAAACGGGGAAAAAATCGAAAGTTTATGAAAAAGTGATAACAATAAACGAAGACGCTGATTACAATATCCGACTTAGCTAACGTGTGTTAACATACAAGTGTTCCGGGACTTCGTGATTCTGATAACATTAAGCAAATGATAACATTAACCGTGATCACATTAAGCGGCGCCTACTGTATAACACAGAGAAATGTATAAACAGTGTTTCACTGTAGTAGCACCTTGCTTGTTGAACTCTTGGTGATGTACTTAAGAAAAACATTTAATTGCCACTGTGAAGATAATCACCACTTCTATAAATGTTTTTTGCCTCATTTCTGCTGTGGATTTTCCAAACTGAAGATACCACACAAAACTGAAGCTACTGTATTTGAATGCCATAACAAGCCGTTCAGTATTTGCTTGCAACACGGACCAGTTTTTTTTTTTTTTTTCTCTTTTGTAAATAATGAAAAGCAAAAAGTAAGTCTTTTTCAAAAATTTCATTTTTATTAGGTTTATTTTTATGCATTTAATTTTTTTTTTGTAGTAAACCAAATTATTCTTACAAACACTTGGATTTCTTAAGCAATTGTTTCCCCCCTGCTCTTCTTTGTTTTTACCTAATTTGACTGAAATGGGTTTGGATTTTATCTTTCTCAGTCTTTTTTTTCTTTCACCTAGTAGAAGGCATTCCCTTCTGCTGTACAGAGCATTTTTTCTGAACATTGTATGATCAAAATCTCTTTGCACGTAAAGAATTTCCAAAACAAAATCTTATGGCATTTATGACGTGTAGAATAATTTCAGCATAATGATCAATGCCAAACATTTAATAAACATTCTTAAAATATCTGGCAATCATTGGAAGAACAAATATTCTACATGAAAGTAAAACACTGACAAACTCGAGTGGTTCAAGTACAGGCCCGGATCTATAAATTTTGGGTCCCCTGCAACAAAATATGTAGCCTTCCTTCCCAGGGGAAAGCAGTGTATATTTGCAATGTTAATAAATCTTAGCGCTAGTTTTTTCAATTTCTTGTTTAAATTTCTGGGACCGTTAGGCCCCCGCACTGCGGAGTCTGCGGACGCTCAGATCCGGGCCTGTTCATTACCTTAAGATGAGATTTTTTTGTCTGGAAATATAAAGAAATCAGAGTTCAAAATCTAAAACAAAATTGACTGACAAAATTGTTGAAATTTCACAAAGAGTACTTGAAAATTTTCAAGTCTTTGTGAAACAGACCTCATATTGGGAAATAACATTTTTTGTTGGGGGGAGGAAGGTGCCCATGTAAACTTTCGAGGGGGGATGAACATCCATACTTAAATCATCTGCACATTGAAATTTTCTTCCTTTACATAATTTGCAAAAACCATACAAGTTCAGAAATGCAAGTTTATTCTTGGTTTCCTACGACAATCGATGTTTTGCAGAGAACCGGAAATCCTAATATATGCTACCCCAATTCCGCAACCTATGTTTCAAAACTCGAAAAAACCCCCAAGTACGTAAATGCGTGGATCTTTCACAAAGAAACCTATGTTCATGCAAGCTAGAATTTGCATTCGTATAATCATTTCAACTCCAATTTTGTTTATGCGTAGAACTTACACAAAAAACACTATGTCTGCACATGCATAGAAACTGTCTGGTGACAACAGGGATATCGGAAGTTTCAGTTTCAATTTCGTTCCATCTGCCCTGTTCCGTTGCCAGCGATAACGATTTAAAATTGATAAATGTACTTGACTTTCATTTCAAGTGGTGCCGTGTGTTATAAACGAAGTCAATATTTTCCCTCTTAATTCGGGACTTATAAGTTGTATTCATTCAGCTTATGCAGTCTGAAAGGGATGAGTTGTGCTCCCGCTAGTCAGATAAATATATGACAAAAGTAGTCTCATTAGGTTTTTTTCTTTTTTCATTTTTTTTTTAAATACAAATATTTCTTTTCATTATTTTTCGCAAACCTTTTATTGAGCTTAATATCAATGGCTTACATTCAGTGGCGTAGCTAAGGGGGGGGGGGTCCGCCCCGGGCGGCACTTTTCTAGGGGCGGCAAATTGGCTGTTTTGATGTGGAAGAATTAAATGTATTTTGTAAATAAGGAAATTATGGTTTTAATCTATTACTGCAAGCAAGAAAATATCTTCTTAAAGCACTCAAAAGGACAAAATAACTTTTCTGGGACATAATGGACAATTTAAGTATTCCTATAGTTTTCAATTATTCCAAGAAAGCGACACCACTAACGAAGAAAAGTGCGGCTCAAGTCATTTTAAACCAAACTTTCCCAGAAAAATATGCCTGTTTCAACACTCAAATTTATAATTGAAAGCTCGATAATAATAAGAAATTCTCTACCTGACTTGAGCCTCTCTTTTTTTCGTTTGCGGTGTCATTTTATTGGAATAATTGAAAACTAAAGGAACAATACTTAAATATTCCATTCTGACCCAGTAAAGTTATTTTGCCTTTTTGAGTGCAATATGAAAAGTGCATAGTATTTTTTTAAAAAATCTGTTGTTTAGACTGTAGAAGTTAACTTCAGGAAGACAAAAACAATGAACTTTTCCGATTTTTGTTATAAGAAAAAGCTAATACAGGATTTTAAGTGTAGAGTTTCTTGAAAGTCTGCTCGCGAGAAACAAAATTTTCCCCTTTTTTTTACTTCAGGAAAATGGTGACAAGAGTAAGGAAAAAAAGGGGGGAGAGGTGTTAAATGTTTTTTTTTCCAATGGCACATTTAAAGACAGTTGAATATCAAAAGGATAACAACAAAACTATAAATGAAAACGAGCAATCCAATAGCGTTCCCAGATGGATGTCCGAGGGAGAGCAGGACATCTGGACAAATGAGGCATGTCCATTACTTCGTGGAGATCACACAAAGTGCTGAAAGGGTCAGGAACCACGTTGATACGACAGAGATGTTTTCGTAGGCAATCATGGCCAGATAATAAACGAAACATGGTGACAGATTTCATCCTAGGCCAATTAGGCACATTCAGAATCAGCTCAAACCATGGTTTATTGCTGTTGCAATTTTTGAGTTCTTCGTGAAAAGTGTCTTTAAATATTTCCTTTATTAAGCTTTTGATGTTACTAAATGGAAGCTTAGGATTGGTTCTCTGAAGATCCGATGCTCCCTTTTTGGCCAAAAAATCGGCCATCTCATTACCTTGGATTCCACAGTGGGCTGGAATCCACTGAAGAACAACTGTCTTATTATTTCTGGCAAGCCGGTTAAGGAGCTTCAAAGAATTATCGGTGGTTAAAGTTCGGGAGTGGCTAGGTGTATCGATAGCTTGGAGTGCAGCCTTTGGGTCCGTTAATACAACTGCTTTTGAAAAAGTCTAAATGTGGCTGGAGCTGTGACAGGGCCTGGCAAATGGCAACAATCTCGCCATCGAAAGCTGATCTATGGTTGCCAATGGGGGTGTAAAAGGAAAAAAGTTCACATTAAATACCAGCACCAGTATTAACACATCCATTCACTTTAGAGCCGTCAGTATAAATTCTCAACCATTTCTTTCTGGGGTAACAGGATTCTATTGTTTCGAGAGCAAGAGCTCTTAACTACATCATTTGTCTCCGCTTTGAATACATTCTTAATCAAATTAAGGCGAATGGAGAAACCTTTTTCAGAAATAGGGTTTATGGAGGGAGGAAATTGTTCAGTGTCATATTTTAAATCTAGTTTAGAAGAAATATCAGCTACTCCCTGGAGAAAACCTTTTTGTGGTTTTAAGTTTCTCCCGCCAACCAGAGAGTCCTGGTTCCACAGGGACAGACACCCAGGGATTCTAAGTATTCTTTCCCATAGGAGAACAACTCTTTCTTCAAAGATCATCTTTAGAGGTCTATTATCAGTGCTGAGTAACATGCAGTCAATGGGTGTTGTCTTCACTGCTCCGGTAATCAGTTGTAGAGCCTGATTTTGAAAAGTCTCACACTGTTGAAGGACTTGCTCTGATCCTGTGATCAGCGGCTCACAGCAGTAAGTAAGGATGGGTAGAATATAGTTTTGTATGTAAAATTTAGCGTGTCTCTTGAACAACCCCATTTAGAACCCGCTAATATTTTTAGGAGATTAAGTCTTTTTATGACACGTTGGGTGATGTCCTCCACATGGGACCCCCATGTAAGTTTTCTATCAAAACTGACGCCCAGGTATTTAAAGTTTTCAGTCAGTGGTATCTGACACCCTTTGTAGAAAATTTGAGGGTAAAAAGGTTGATGCGTCAATGAAAGACTCAACAAAAGTCTTATCAAGATTTACCTTCATATTATTCGAATCTGTCCATCTTCCAAGAACTAACAAAGCCTTTCCTAAAATCCCTTCTATGGTGACTTTGGCTTTGTTCTTAGGGGCTGTAGACCAAATGACAAGGTCATCAGCATAAAACAGGCATTGCAATCCGTCAATCTTTCAATTCACTGATTAAATCATTGATGTATATGTTAAAAAGTATGCAGCTGTAGACTGCACCCTGCGGTAAGCTGGTCTTAAGAGCTCTGTATCTCGACAAGGAATAGTTGTATCGTGCTCTACATAATTGAGTTTTCATTAAACTATCGAACCATCTGAGCATATTGGAACGTATTCCGATGTCAGACAATTTCGCAAGGAGGTTCTCTCTCCAGCAGACTTTAGGTCAATGAAGACCGCAGAGAGAATCTGTCTTTTATCCAAAGCATCTTTTATTTTCTGACTAAGCAATGAAACTTGCTGGTTGGTTGACCTAAACTTCCTGAAGCCAGCCTGTTCTTCTTCCAAGATCCCGTTGGTTTCCAAATACCAGTTCAGTCTACACAGGATAATTCTCTCCATGGTCTTGCAGAGAATGCTTGTCAGGGGAATAGGTCTGTAGTTTGTCACTATACTTGGATCTAAGTCGTTTTTATGTATCGGGATGATAGTGGATTTACACCATTGAGAGGGAAAATTTCCCGAATGCCAGATTAAATTGAATACCTTTAAGATGGTTTCACTGGCACAAGGTCCCAAGTGCAGGAGAAATTCTGCAAAAATGTTATCTTCACCTGGAGATTTTCGTGGTTTCGAACACTTCAGTGCCGAAAACAGTTCAGCTAGACCCAAAGGAGCATTAAAAATATCCGAGATGGTAGGTAGAGTACCTTCTTCTTTCATCTTGATCTTAAGATTTTTAGTAAGAGTTCTTGAGAGCTGTCTCCCGTAATTACTTTCCTGTTGAAGGCTTGAAAAGTGTTGGACAAAAGAATTGATTATCCTGTCCTCGACCCAGAAAGCCTCTCTAGTACTTGTGTTGGAAGCTCCACAGTTGTTGAGGCTGAAGACAAGTTTATAAGCCTTTTTTCCATTCTTGCAAAAATCCAAACCCGAGAGAAAGTCATTGAAGGTGGTACGCTTCTCCTGCAAAATAGATTTTTTGAAAAGAGCAGACTGTTTTCTCCAGTTCTGTACGTCAGAAAGACCACCGGTTATTTCAGCTTTTCGCCGGAGTCTACCACGTTTGGATTTAATTTCTCTAAGGTTATCTGACCAGAAACATCTGTAGTTCTTTACCTTACCTTTAGGGATGCATTTCTTAGCACACCAAGTATATTTTTCACAAATAAATCTACATAAAAGTTCAATATTTTGATTGAAATCAACTTCGTTTGGCTCCAGTTCCGTATCCAAAAGATTCAAATTTGCTCTTCGGAAGTTCCAGAAGATCTTTGAGTTTGGTCTGTAGTTGTGCATAACTGGGAAATCAATTGTGGCCAGTATCTATCGATGTCCGGATCCATGATCATCTAGCACCTTTCGGCTACACAGATGGTTAATATGGTTAATATCAGCAGACACTAAAAGTAGGTCTGGTGAGGTGCCTGTGCCATTGTAGTGCAGGTATGTGTGAGGGTCTTTTTTGTCATAGACCAAATTGAAAGTAGTTGAATTTAGTAGGTCTTCAACCGCCTCACCGGTTCGATTTCTGTCAGCATATCCCCAAAGGGTGGAATGAGCATTAAAATCACCTATCAAAATAGATCTTCTGGTTACATTGAGGAAGGCAGGAAAGATCTTAAAGTGTTTGCCAAATTTCCAGACATGAAGGGTAGCGATTTCACTTTTGTCTCGTCCGGAACCCATCTCTTTAAAGACTTTAAAATCCACCGTGAGGTTAGATCTAACACCAATCAAAAGGCCACTTGCAATTTGCCTAGACTTGGGTAGAATATAGGTCACATAACCCTTAAAAGGATAATACTTGGAGCTTTCATTAATAAGATTGGCCTCCATGATAGCAAAAATGTCAACATCAAAGGTGTTTAAAGTGTGGAGAATTTCCTGTCTTTTTGCCTGAGACATGCCTCCTGCATTCCATTGTATAATTGTTAAAGATCCGCGTTTGGGAATACTCGTGCCGGAGTTGTAGATCATTTTGCCGCAAAAGGGTTGCCCAGGGTGCACCACGAGGAGGTAGATCTACGTTGCACCCTGGTGTTAAATGTTACACGAAACAATTTATTGCTCGTCACTCTTTACATGTTTCAGAGTTTGCTTTGATTTCCCACTCTTTACAAAAGTTCTCTTCTTCAAACGAAGTATAAGAGATTTCCGTTTTCTTGCTTTTTCGAGTAGATAATCTATCCCTCAATTTTAGATCACATGTTAATCTATTCTTTATGGAAGGTAAGCAAATTTCATTTTTCAACATTTGAGTTGGACCCTCAACTTATCCAAACATAGTCTAAAATGCATTTTAAAGTACTCAGTTTCAAATATGTAATTCCAGTTGGGAACCTCTCCCACTCTGAATCTGTAGTCTAACAGTGCAAAAATGTTTTTAGGCGGGAGAGCGCTTTAATATCTTATCCCTTTTCCTACCAAATACGTTTCGAAATACGTTTTTAGACCTTAATGTTGGAAAATTTCTGGGCCAAGCCCCTAGCCCTACCGTTTCCTCTAACATAGCAAACACAGACAAAAAGCATATATTTAGGTCTTCAATTCTGAAAACTTTCCCGGAGAAAACTCCCACCTTCTCTTCTAAAGTCTCAACTTCTAGCTAAAAAGTACGTTTTTAGAGCTTCAAAACTTCAATATCAATTTGTGAAAACAGCATTTGAATCCTGATTGTCCTTGATCTCCTAAAGTGATCAAATGTAGCCTAAAATATGTTTTTAGGACCTCAATTTTGGAATTTTTCCGAGAAAGATATCTTAGTCGACCTCCCCCTCTCAACTTATGTTTCCTAAGATTAAAACTGCTTTTTTAAAATTTCTCTTCACCCCTTTTCCTTACATCCTCAAAAATAGCCCAAAATTTTCTTTCTTTGCGTGAGTCCGAGGGTTTGCTAACCCTTCCTTCTAACTGATAGTCTAAAATGAAATTCAGCTTTAAGAATGATTTTTAGAGGGAAATCTCCCTCTGACCCCTCTTCCTCCTAACATTATTAAACAAAGCCCAAAGTCGAACGTTAATTACGTAAATTTTTCAGGAGAGAACCGCTTGGGGCTTCACAACATTTTTTAAGCCATAGGGAACCCTCTCAAAGTCACCAAAGACAGCCTGGAATTAAGTTTTTGAGACTTCGGTGCCGATAAATTTCCAAAGAAAGAACCCGAACCTTCCCCTTTCTTCCAAACCACCAAAGATGCCCTTAAAATTGATTTCAATTTTAAAAAACATTTCAGTAAGAAACCTCAGCGCCCTTCTTTCCCCTAACTCCTACAACTGCGTTAGAATACGCGTGAAATTGTGTTGCCGAAGATAGCCTAAAAATTGCATATTTAGGAGCTTAAAATTTTTGCATTGAGTATCCGACCATTCCCGATTCCCTTGACTTCTTCTAAGTAGGCTAAGCTAAAAGCTACATTTTAAAATTTCGTGGAATTTCCTTTCGTTGCCTACCGATCCCCTAACGTCAGCAAAGAAACACTAAAAGAGACTGATTTTGAAAAAACATCTGGAGCAAACCCACACACACAAAACCAACCCTTTCTAAAAACTTTACTAAAATTGCGGTTTTGACTTAAATTTAGCAATTTTCTCCAAATGTGGGCCCTTATCCCCCCCCCCCGCTTTTTTCTTTTGAAAGCATATAGAGAATAATAAGGTCTTATTTTTTCTTCAATTAAATTGCTAGTTTGAATTTAAACACATTTGAGAGTTTTGTGCATAAGCTATTTCACAACGAAAGGGCGGCAAGTTGAGGGACCGCTGTAGCTACGCCACTGTTTACATTTAATTAGAATTATGTATTGTGTTGATACTTCAATTGGTTAATTTTTAATTGTTGCATTAAGATGCTTTTTTAACCAACATGCATTCACTTTTCAGGGCCCACAAGAGGCCATATCAGCCTTGTCAGAAATTACGGGTACGGTCCTTAGAAGGGCCCCGCTTTTGAAAACTTTATAGGGGAATGGGATCCGGAGACCAAACTGACAATGGACCACCTTGACCTTTGGCGGCCCTGTTAATTTTCCTTTTTACTGTAATTAAATATTAAATTACTGATTGAAGAATGCAGATAATTTCTTGAAATTTCAAACACTCACCCATCACACAGAATTATCAAAGATTATGTATTTTAGAGTTAGTATTTCAATTTCTTTGTAATTATGCCGTTAGTTCCGTTTCACATGATACATCGGACAGATAGAAATCTAAGTATTGTTACCACGATAATAGATATATATATCGATATATGACAATATATCGGTATATCGCCCAGTCTTGTCCACAAGTCTAAAAATATTGAGGGGTGTCCTGGTATCTAGGAGAATTTTTTTTTTTACATGTATTTTTGAACCAACCTACTAAACACCCTATAATAGGAACACCCCTGCTTTTAACCCTGTTTAGTTATTACCTCTATGTACTGAACATGTTCACAATAGGTACTCGGGAATTCTTATGACTCAGATTGTAAAACCTGAAATACCTTCTCAATTTTATCTCAATGATTGAAGAACATTAAGAAAATGAAAAGATGAAGAAGAAAGATGAGATTTGGGGATAGTGCTGCATTTCATAAACTCATTCACTTGAGCAATATGAGTCTGAAGTTTCTGCCACTGAACTGCATATTTCAAGAATCCAATCTTCAAGACCTTTAAAGTAAAATTATTTATAAGCAATATGTGTTTGAGAATAACCTGGAAACTATTTCACTTTAACAACTGGATGATAACAAGTACCTCGCATGAGAATACACAATGCAAAAACATATTAAAATTATTCTTTTTTTAGAGGTATTACATACTTTTTTAGAGGTAACTGTATTGCAATGTTTTATAGTTGTTTGTAACGTGAAATGTTTTAAATTAAGAAGGGAAGAAATGCAAGAGTTTACATCCTACAGCTGAGTTTAATCAGATATTGCACTAGCCGTCAATCCAAAATTCAGCACCTCTATCTCAATAACTGGTATAGCTCACTTGACAAAGTACTGAACATAGTTCATTAACACAATAGAATACATATGTATGCATTTCCGATCTTCCTATATAATTAACACCCCCATAATCAACACTTTTGGTCAGTTCCATGAGTGTTTAGAATAAAGAGAGTCCACTGTAATTATGAGCCTATGTAGTCGCCATTTTGGGCATCAAAACCGTCATTTGGTCTTGACCTAATATTGCAGAAGTATTTTTAAAAGTTACCTTATTTCCTTTAAATGCGGTTGGCCTTTTGTTTAATTTGGTGTTTCTGGAAGCATTTTTTTTATTATTCTCATAAACTTCATAGAACTCTTTGAAAACATGTTGAATTTACATTTACTTTTTAAATGATATATAGAAAATGAAGGATCAATTTTTTTTTCAAAAGGAAATATTATATCGAAAGTAAAAACTATATTGATAAATTGAAAGTGTTCTCAATTTTTACAACTTTTCAAATAATGCAGGGTGTTGGAGCATTCCTTGATTCATTATAAGTTAAAAAGCTTTGTTTTTAAACATTTCTCCCACATCTTATACTTGTTTTCTTTTTGCTTTTAAGTTGTTAATTTTATTTTTCTTCCTACAAGTTGTCATATATTGCTAGAGCCTTGATATAAAATCATTATTTTTTTATCTCATTTTCTGTTTCAAGGGGAAGCAAATTCATTTTGCCTACATGAAACAACAAAATGTTATAACATGCTTAACCATTGTAACCCTCTCTTGATCCAAAATGGCCTATAGTTCATCTGACTAAATGTAGGGGCCCTAGAATATCAAACTTTTTTTATGAATGATGAAGTAATTCCTCTGCTTCCTCAAGGGATGAGGAGAGAGCTCTTGAACTTTTAAGTTGTTTCGTTTTTAAACTCCAAATTCTATATCTGAAGCCTGAGTGCTTGATTTCATATTTGTTTTCAATTTTAATATTTGCTGGCTTTTTTAATTTAATTTTTTTTCTTTTTTTTTTAATACTCATCGCACCTCAGCAATTAATTGTTCCTCTGTTGATTCAGTATTCCATGTTAAGTATAACTTGTGAATAACTCTTTAGAAGCTATTTTTTAAACCAAAAATTATTTATTCTGGGTGATAACACAGCCTAGAAATCAGGGAATTCTCATGGAAATTTTAATTTCTGGAAAGTATCAGGAAATTATTAGAGTATTTTCAAAATTTCTCAAAATATCAGGGAAAATTATAATTTTCAATCACTAAGTCACCAAACCCCTAAAGTTATCCTCCAAAAAATTTCTTTAAATTTGGACACAACAGTTCTTTTTTTTTTTTAAACTGCTACACAACATAGCCTCGAGATCAAACCCGACAAAAAACGAAAAAAATTGCAAAAATTACCTCAAATCCTTTTCATTCTTTTTTAATTTACTCACATTCTGCCGGTCCTGTCTGTAATCATTAATACTATTTTAATAAGCTGTATTTAAAAAAAATCATACAGTTGATGAGCTCATTATTTTTTCATCATGTTTTAATTGTATTTTTTTTTTTTTTTTTTTTCATTTTTGAATGTTATTTAAGCTTTGTTAAAGGGCTTGTTAATAAAATTCATTTTATTTTCATTGAAACATTAATTTGGAAATGTTTAATCAAATCCCTATACCAATCATTTTTAGTGCAAGTTTTCAATCGACACATCAAAAGTTAAATATTGAACCGAGCAAAATTTACCAGAAAAAGTTTCATCTTAAAGTATTTTGAATGTTAATCTTACCATTTTCTCTCTTGTTTCCTAATTTAAAAATCTACATATTTTTCTCTTATTTTTCGGACTAAAATCTGCTACATGTGTTTCTTGCAAAAATAGCAGGTATGTTATATAATGTGGTTTTATCTTTCAGATATACGGGATAGCCACAATTGTAGAATCGAGGATTTTTTTGGAGCTAAATTAAGGAATATCAGGGAATTGTCTATAACTTTTTTTCCTGAATTTTACTATCACCATGTTATTGTTCTTTAACTGATTTTTAAAATGGATGTTTTAGTTATGATTATGAGTTTTAATGTTTTGATTTTTCCCCCTTAAGTTTCAGCAATGAGTCATAAACTGGGACAATCTCATACCAAACAAAACATTACATTAGCTCTTGGAACTATTACTATGTTGCATTTTATATGCTTCTGAACTTATTATTTATCAAAATTGAATTTCATTAATCTGGGCTTATTGTTTTTTATTTTATTTTAGTGATGATGATGAAGCTGATGAAGGAAAAGCTCATAAAGGTGTGCAAATAAACATGACAGGAACAAGCTTGCACACACAAACAGGTATTATATTTATGTTTGAATGAGATATTTTTATTTTAAAAGAGTTCATGAATTACTGAGAAAGGTTTTTTTTGAAATGGTTTTAGTGACACTTATCATGCTTATTCATCATCTTTTTTATCAAAAAAGCTTGTAGAAGTGTTGGAAATAAGCAATCGTTAGTTTCATTTTGAGACAAAAAATTTTGATTTGATGCCTAGATATGCAAACCTAATTGAAAAATTGGAAGCCTAAAGTATTATATTGCATTGAAGCTTTTCTTTCCCAATTCATTGTGATTAAGATCTATGATTGACTTAAAGTTATTTATGTGATTTGTAATTTCAGTTTTATGTTTGTATATAATATCTTTCATATAACTTGCAAAAGCAATTTAAAATACAATCAATTTTGTCTTTGTAAAAAATCATGTTCACCTGCATACCATAAAATCCCGAATGTAACCCCCCCCCCCCCCCTTTCGCCCTTATTTTCAAAGCAAAACTGATCAACTTTAGAAAGGAGGGGAAGATTATAATCCAGATTTTTTGAAAATTTGGCCAAAAAAGTGTTTTTAGTAGTATTACTTTAAATGTACAGATATAGGCCCACTATACTGGATTTTCTTGGAGAGTCCCAGATTTCAAACATTTCTCTCGGTTTCCCGATCTTTATTGAAATTCTGCTGGTTTTATAAATCTATTAAAAGAATCTCTTAATTTACAGATTTTTATTTTAAAAATGGAAGTCCCCCTTAAAATTATTTTTAATGATTTGAAAGGTTTCTTACTAAATTTCAAACTTTAGCACATTGGAATCTTGCAGTATCACTCGTTTATATTTGGAATTGCACGTTGTACTTATCATCGTTAGGCTTAGTATCATGCTGAGTACCGTAAATTCAGGGCCAAATTTAGTTCCAAGCTGCCCCTCGGCAGATTTGAAATCTGCCGCTCCCTCCCCTCTAAAAGAAGAAAAAATTTCCTTGACTCAAAAACATGCTAAAAAGTGTTCCGTAAATCTTGACTGTCCAGTAGGGTGTGTCTTATAATGCACTTTTTAAAAAAGTTTTGAATTTCTTATGGGGCACCCCTTTAATTGCTTCCTTTTGATGAAAAAATACACACATAAAAGTTTCATAGAATTTGAACATAATTTAGGGGGTGCTACCAGTGATTAAAATCACATTCATTGTGAAAAAATGGTGTAAAAATCAACTCCCCAATATATCTTGTCACATTTTTAATCAACATGAAATTAGATTGGTTGGGTTTAATATAACACAAATATCTATTTCATATATATACAAGAAAACAATAAGCATTTCATGGTTGTCATTTTATGTAATAATGTCAGAAAAGCATCCGAAAGTTCAGTAATGCCATTCATATCATAGGTTTACACTTTCGGTCTTTTACATTCAGGAATATTGTAATTTTTCTCTTTGTTACTTCCATGTGACAATACAAACTTTTCACTGATTGCTACTTACTATGCAGACTAAATAAATAAATTTAAAAAAAATAAAAAGAGAGAGAGTTGACAAATTTTGCAGCAGTGGTAGCACCCTCTAAATATTATTCAATTTTTATTTTTCAGATATGAGATTTTTTTTTCTTCCAAAGGAACAAAATGAGAGGGTGCCTCATGAAAAAATAACACCTTTAAAAATAAGACGCACCCTACTGTCCAGTGTATGAAGAAATCATAACGTTTTGCATTCAGGCACGCCTCAATGGGAGGTCACAGTGATCTTCCAAAAAATTCCTTACTCAGGAAATTTTGTTGACTATTCGGCAAATTTGAAGACAATATTGCAATATAGATTTTTTTTTTAATTTTTAAAATTGTTTTTTAATGATGCCTAACGTTCCTTCTAATTAGGACCTATCACTCGTTTGGAAGAAGAGTGCCACAATAAATTTTTAATTTTCTTTTTTATCTGCTGAAAGGCCTTCAAAGGACATTATCTTCTTTGGAAAGTTATGACACATTTTTTGTTCAAATATTAACCACTGGAGGGCACAGCAAACTTACTTTTCTTAATGCAAACTGCTTGAAGAGTTCAACTTTAAATGCTTCTCCTGTAAAATTTCATTTCTTCGTATTGTGGCACTCTTCTTCCAAATGAGTGAAATGTATGATATGTATGTAAGCTTGTGTTTTATCATTCGGTAAATTAGAATTTTCCTCCTCCCAAAAACTTTAGTTCAATGCGCCTGTGTTTATCTTATTTAATTTTGTACATCGTTCATAGCTCAAGTACTGCTCTTGGGCAGGCTATTTTTCAAAAATTACTTTAATTATTGCAAATTTATCATTTATCTTTTGTATGTACTCTTGATTAATTTAAAAAAAAATCTGATAACTTAGAAAAGTTTATTAACGTTGGTGTTTTTCTTAAAATTACTTTGTTGCAAAAAGATATTAATTTTTAAATCAAAGATGGTCAAATTATAGATAGTGGATACTAACATTTGTTGAACTTGGTAAGAAGTTATTTCCTACTAACTTTTAAACTGGTACTTAATATCCGTGAAATACAAAGGCTAGGTAATTAAAATGGTTTCCTCTGATTTTTTTTTTCTTATCCTAATCCACAACTCTTGATTGTCCTCAAGGAGATAGTGATGTACACTGCTCGACATTGAAAATGCAACACCAAGAAGGAGTGTTCAGAAATTTATGCAAATTTTAGCGTAGACGTACATCACTGAGTTATGTAAATGATGTGAAATGCGAAGCTCTCTGACACACGTGAAGTAAGATATGAGGGAAGGAACTTGCAGAATGGGCAATATTCATGTCATTATTTCTGACTGGAGAATTATCAAAGAAATTTTGTTTTTGTTTTGGTGGATACGTGTAAAGACGAGAGAATGCCAGGCCGCCATCAACAAAGGCACTTCCAGCAGATAGACGATTTTACAAGGGGTATGGTGACCGGACTGAGAAGAGGAGGTTGGTCCGTACGTCAAATCGCAGCTGATACCCACATAAAGGCAAGCACAGTGCATCGGCTGTGCCGAAGATGATTGGAACAACAAAATGTGGCAAGATTGAGGGGTGCAGGGGCTGCCAGAGTGACGTCAGAACGCGTGGATCGACCCATCCACCGACAAGCTGTAGCAGACCCACAAGTAACTTGTTCCTCAATTCTGCAGCAGGTGCAAGATACCCTGAATGTTCCCGTGTCAACTAGAACCATTTACCATCGTTTAGTCTCATGTGGTCTGCAATCACAGCGTCCGCTAAGAAGACTGCCATTGACCCCACAACGTAGACAGCAGCGTTTAGTATGGTGCCGGACTAGAATAACGTGGATGAAAGAATGGCGAAATGTTGTGTTCTCAGATGAATCCCGCTTCTGTTTTTACAATGATAGCGCCGCATACGAGTGTGACGTAGACAGGTCTAATCCGGCAGCAGCTGTGGAACATCCCACCGCACCACAACCTGGCATAAAGGTTTGGGGTGCAATTGCATACAAATCCATATGACCTGTAGTTCATATTCAGGGCACTACGACGGCCCAACGATACTTGGATAATGTGCTGGGGCCGGTGGCAATCCCTTACTCAAGGGCTACCTAATGCAATTTTTCAGCAAGATAACGCCCAACCACATGGTGTTCGCATCTGCCAACATGCTCTCCAAGGCACACAGATGCTTCCTTGGCCACCATACTCTCCTGACCTGTCACCAATCGAACATGTGTGGGATGTGATTGGACGCCGTTTGCAAACTTTGTCCCTGCCTCGTTCAGAAAAGGAACTGTGGCAAATAGTAGAAAGGGAATGGAGAGCCATCCCTCTGGATACCATCCGCACCTTTATTGACTCTATGCCTGGACGTGTTTCTTCGTGTATCACTGTCCGCGGTGGTCCTACATCCTACTGAACCAATGCGGTTCTCGCTGTGTATTCTGCCTATCATTTTGAAATTAAGATCATTCATTATTCCTTGCTATCTGTCTTTTTTCCAAATTTCATCACTTTCTGACCACTACTTCTTGGTGTTGCATTTTCAATGTCGAGCAGTGTACATAAACGTGTTTACTCTCAGATTTTTTTTTTTTTGTGTACTAAGTAAAATATTTCCAATGAATTTTACTTTTTCAGTGGAAGTCATAGAAAGTGAAGAAGGGAAAGCTTCATGTTCTGCGGAAAAATCTCCAATAGAACGTTTAATGGACAAAACATATGATGATCGAAGAATATACATTCTTTCTGATAATCCAAGGGTTGAATATGTCAAGGAAAAGTACCCACATTTGTTTACAACTTCTCAGGTATGTTTGAATCTTGAAAGTTTTTTTTTTTTTTAAGAATTTTTTAATCTGAAATTTTATAAATAAATGGTTTAAATCATATGGTCGAACATTTAGTAAGCTATGTGCCATAATTCTTTTTTTTTTCTTTTTTTTTAGGGACATTACTAAAAATATTTCAAAAACTAACATTTTTTCTTCAATTTGTTCAACTGGAATTTAGTTATTTTTTAGTTATTAGAATATTTTTTTAATTTAAAGCATTAAAAAATTAGGTGTTTTATAAAATTTTGAGTGATATTAAACAAAGAAAAATAAAATTTCTTGACCATGCATAACTCTTGGTGGTTTCTTTTGCAAAATATTAATTTTTTATTAAAAATCAGTTAATGTTGATACATTAATGTTTTAATTGATTCAAAAAATTTCAATTAATATTTGGCTATACTGTTCAAGTGCCATCACCATAATTTGGTGTATACAGTCGACTCCTGATAGTCCATGGGTGCATTATCCAGTCTTTCACTCACTTCCAAAAAAAAATGTAACATATAATTCACCGAGTTTTAAAAATATGCCCAAACAAATGCCAAATCGACTTTCAGACATTCCCATTTCTTTCTTCCCCTTCCTTCCAATGACATCAAACCTTCCAAGGTCACAAAAACCTGAGCGCTGTGGAGTCTTAGTCAAAGAGTCAGAGTCGGACTGATTTTGGGGTAAAAGAATTGGAGTCGTTAGAAAACGTGCTGACTCCGGGCTTCAAATTCGATCTCACTTATAAAGTAGTAAAAGAAATGTATCTCTGGGGCAAGTCAAGGCCATAGCCTGGATGGAAAATTCTGAGCGTGGCGGGGGGGGGGGGGGGGGATTTAAGTTTTGACACAAATCCAAAACGTCAAATAAAATATAACAAATGTTTGTTTCTAATCAGAAGTTTATTCTATAAGCTTGAAGTACATGATGTCTTGATTCACTTTGAGATTTTTGAGATTAACTGTTATTGATGTCACTCAATAGCAGTTAATCTCAAAATTGAGAAAAGGAGAAATGTAGGTGTAGTCAAAGCTATTCGTACAAAGCTGTATACTGCCGCATTTTGGGTACGATTTGCTCCAGACGCATATGTACCCCGGCCGCTCCCTGCAATATTGCCCGAAATTTTGCCTTATTTTCATTGAAATTTCATGGATGAAATATATTTTAAGATTTATTGGGGAAATTTTTCAGAACTAAATTATTTATATTTTTTAAAATCCCATTCTGTCACAGACATTTTATTGCATACTTTTGGATCAGTTTCATAAAAAATATTAATTTTTAATTTTCTTTGTTATACCTACCACAAATCTTTAATATTAATACCAAAACAAACATTCCTTTTTTTTAAATTTGTATTTATGTAATAAAACCTGCCATCAAAACTATCCCAAATGTCCCGTGCCATCACATGGAATGGCCCAGTAGTTAAATTTTGTAGTTAAATTTTAATTCATATCTCATTCTTAATCCTATAATATTAACTTTGGTTTATGGAGTTAAAAAAAAAAATCTGAACTTTACTAAAGCAATTCTCAAAGTGAAGCATTGAACTTTTCCAGATGAGAGCAGAACTGGACAGAATTTTTTATCCAGGAAAATGTGAAGAATTTCTTCAGAAAATCTCCTTTTATTCCAGAGTTATTGTCGATAATACTGATTGTTACATAATGCAAGGAGAAGTTAAAGACGTCGTGGATAAAGCTCCAAGTGAAGAGGAACAAAATTGTAAGTTTTTTTTAACATTTATAGTAGCTTAAAACTGTCATAAGAGTCAAGATTTAAATTTTTAATTGCAGCATAACTTTGATTTAATGATACCAAAGTGAACGATTTCCCCAATTTAATTATACATTTTGCTGGTTCGGATTTAACTGCATTGAATGTATATGCTCCTCAATTTAACAATGTCCTTGATTTAACAATAACTTTTTCCTGCCCTTGACAATCATTTAATCAGAGTTATACTGTATTTTGAATTCTTTCATGAATTTTTATGTTTTACTTCTTTTTCTGCCTTTCTAGTTCTAGCAATGAAATCCGACCACTAAAATTCCTAAGCTTTTTTTTTTTTTTTTTTTTTGAAAGAAAGAAAAAAATATTATATACTTTAAAAAAAGTTCCCACTATTTGTTGTTTTTGGGTACTGAAAACCTGTTCTCCTTTTCTTAAACTGTCTATAAGATTCATTAAGTCTATTCAACCTGAGGAATAGGAATTGTTCTATGTGTTACCCCTAACAAAAGCTTTCTAGTTTACTTTAAAAGTCCCTACAATAGCGATTGTTGTGCTATATAATTGGAGATATCGAAAACTGATAAATACCAGAAAATATGCAAAGAATAACTTCATTCAATTCATACATAGAAAGCAGAAAGAGCATGAAAACAGTTTCTAGTTGTCTAATATTAGATGCCTGTATCTTGAACGTTAACAGCTATTAAATGATGTATGTGTCATTGTAAAAACAACAAGTTTATTTTATAATTAACTGATACATAATTAAAGCCAAAAAAAAAAAAACTTCGAGGTGTAATATGTTTTGCAAAAGCAGACCCTCAAACTAATTAAACTTTTAACATGTCTTGATTAACTAGGGAAGATTAATCCCAGATCTCACTAAAGCATTTGACTGAGTTTGGAAGCATAAATTGTTGATCAAACTCTGCGACACTTTCAACATTCCTGACAACACCTTGGTGTGGATTTCATACTTAATCCATCGCAGATATATTAGAGTGAAATTTAACAAAACACTTTCGGATCCAGTTGACAAGGATTCTCAAAGGGCTCTGTTCTTAGTCCTATGCTATTTTCACTTTTCCTAGCAGGAAATTTGAAAACACCATCTTGGCATTAAAGTGAGCTTGTTTGCAGACAACATCATTATTTGGTGCTCTGATAATGACTTGATTAAAATGGAGACTATTCTTATTGATGCTCTTTCAGATTTATCAGCCTTTGTTGAACTCTCACTAAATTTCAGAGAATAAACTCTGTTTCAATTCTACCAAATCCATTATCACATTTTTCACCACCAACAAAAGGCTATACAATCATCAGCCCAAAATAAAAATGGATAATCAAGACCTAATGTATGAGAAATACCATAAATATCTAGGATACATCTTGGACCCCGAATTGACAAGTAACAAACATATAGGTAACATTGTTCCAAAGGGCAGTAGACAACTAAATATTCTTAAGAATATTGCAGGAAAAGACTGGCAAGCTGAAGAGAAATACATATGTGTAACTTTGAGAAATACATATGTGGCACTGATAAGACTCATCTTAGAGTATGGCTTTCCTATTTATAGCTGTGCATCAGATACTAATTTGGACAAATTAGAAAGAGTTCAACTCAGTGCTGTCAGAATTATCACCGGGTTGAGACAAAGCTGCCCTAGAGATATTGTACTTTTTGAGGCTAACTTGCAACCTCTCCGAATTAGAAGATGGGCTAATCTCGCCAAATATTTCAATAAACTTTCTAGCTATGGCCAATACAATAAGACTTCCACATACCTTAACAACTGGCAAAACAATCAGCCTTCTGGTGATATAGAGCCCCACTCCTTGAAATCTTTTCTCAGCCCAGTGGAAGGAATTCCAAGAGGTCCTTAAAAAGGACTAGATGCCTGAAAATGTTAGGCAGGTAGCATTGGAAGTCATCAATAAAATCCCTAGTGACGCCATAAAAATTTACACAGATGCAGAGAATTTTTTAACATAGGGACTCCGGGACACTTTTGTCGCGTAGTGAAAAAATTCTGTCGCCTAGATGATGCAAAATCAAAATACTGGGCGACATTGGAAATTCCAAGATTGGTTCACTCATTTTTGTAAACGGATTTCAAATCTTTGTAAAACTTTAGGAAGCCCCTCATCTTTTTTAAAACCACCTCCCTTGTGAAAAGGCCCTGCCCGTAGACCGGGCCACATCACACTCGGCGATGGATTAAGCAATCGATTAACACCCCACCTCATTAGCGCTTCCCTTGATGATAGCTGATAAGCTTTTCACAGCTGTGTACAGGAACGCTACTTGGGGCAGCAAAAGTAGTTTGCTTATCTTTTTACAAACACCAGAGGGAACATTGGCGCATGAAAATTGCTAGCAGCATGTAAACAAACATTTCTTGCATTTATTGTGGCTTTCTGAAAGATTGGTGGGTCATCTATGATGAGTAGCCATTATTATAAACCTTCCTCGAAATCGTCCCACTCACATTTGTAGGAATGTTTTTGAGGGAAGGCCATATCAAGGCCCTGGGCCATATAGCGAAAGGAAAGTAACACTTGAGATGTTTTTCTGTGTTTAATCAGGGAAGGGGCTGTCCACAGTGGGGCCATTGTAGATAGCACCACATTTTCAGAAGGTGGCAGGGGCTCCTGAGGCTTGTGAGTCTCTGATGTCACACAATGCATCTCCATTATTGGTGTCGGTAGCAAACTTTTTCTTCCTCAAATTAGGAAAAAAATTGAAATATAGAAGAAAAAAATTCAATGCACTCCAAAAAAATATAGGTAAGCTGTATTGCATTTTTTTTAAATGTGTTTTATTTTTACAATTTTGGGCCTTACACCTTATTTTGGTTTCCCATCTAAATATTACGTTCAGACAAAAATAGCATCGAATAAATAACATATTCTCATTCTGCACACTACTCCTGTAGTTTGTCATAGTGTTATTATTGAGTAATCGCGAATAGCTTATTATCCTCACTTCAACAAAATTGATGCTGCTCTGATTCTTCAGATTACTATGATGATAATTGTTTTTATATTTATTTAGAGAGCGAAATTTTCTTAGTTATAGTTACAAATTGTCTTTGGTTTGATTTTATTCATATTTATTTCAGGCTTTAACTTAGGCAAACTTTATATTTATTTTATGTTTTGTGTGTGTGTGTAAAATTAAGTTTTTTCATTAAAAAACACCTATATAGATTATATAGATTAACTTAAACAGCGAAATATCATCTAATCATCTTTGATATTTCCAGTTTACTAATACCCATTATTTAAGTTTGATAAGAAATTAAAATACATAACGTTACATGCTGTAAATAATCTTTATGCTTAGCGTACTGGTGTATATCAGCCCTAAAATCTTAATCTCTATTATCACATCCTAATTACCATTTCTTTTTTTAAAGATATGCCTTATGCTACTTATTGTAAGAAATCACCAGTACCACCACGGGTGCAAATTTCTGGACCATTTTCCATTTGAAATTTTCCGTTCCATTTGAATAAATAAGAAACCCAACAAGTAGGGTCCTATCGCAATTCGTGATTGCGAACGATATAATTTTTTCGCAATCATGAATTTCCACGAACTTGTCCGCTGTGTCCCGGAAATTCACAAATTTTATGCAGGGTTATGGATCACTACAAAATAAATACTTTTAAGAAATTGAGATAAAAAAGAAACGAAGGATTTGAAAAGTAATCAACCCAAGTATAGGCTTGCCAGATTTCTGAAATGTTCAACCGGGACACCGGAAAAGAAACCTCTCCCCCCCCCCCCTCAGTGTCGCAAGTATTCAAAAGGGTTCACACCCTTGGCTAGTTTTTAGTGTATGTTGGTCGGTAGTTCATTTTCTGTGCTATGAATAAATGGTCACTAAATTATGAACCAAAAACATGAGTAATAATACTTGACTAGAGCAGATAAATTTAATTTCCTACATGTTAATATTTTCAAGTTACTTAAGGAAGGAGAAACACTTTGAATGAGGAAAAAAGTGAAAAATATTTACATGTACTTTTCATTAGCTCTTTTGGTTCCAATATTGTTGTAAATACCTTCAAAAGCTAATTCAATGATTATTTTATGTTTTTATGTTACAAATGGCAAAGTAATTATCCTAAATAATCCTTCGTAGTTTGTTATTTTTCGAGTTTTTTGTTCGTCTAAAGTCAAATTTATCATTTTCCGGAACGTGAAGTAAACTGCCCAGGACACCGGAATTTTATCTGAAAACCGGTCAAACCAGGACGTCTGGCAAGCCGACGCCAAGTAGTGCCTGAAGTGCAGCGACACCTTGAAAAAGTTGGGTTTTTAATGCAAATAATTCCCACCATAATTAAGTTAGAGAATAGAAAAAAATTGCATAGAGAGCAGAAAAATCGGCCCTTTCCAACGATATATAATGTTAATATGAGCAAGTAATTTTTCACCCCCATATTCGGGAATTTATGTGAGACGCTTTTTGAAGACTTCATTTTCATACTATGTCGAGATGATTAAAAATTTTATTGATTAATTACCTTTTATTGATGCCTTAAAACTCTGATTAGCTAAAAATTTTGAAGTTAATTATCATGCTTTAATAATTGTAGTTTTAATTGAAAAATTAAAATAGTACTAATTAATATAACAGCTAAAACTTCTGATTTAGTATTCCCCAATTTTTAGAGTTCATTCTGCTTTGGACCCCCCCCCCCCCCCCCAACAATGTTTTAGCAACTTACTTGCGGCCCTGATCATATATTTTAGAAATAGTAAAAAAACTGGCTTTATGCTGTGAGTGCTATGTAATTATTCTTCATTCGCTTTTTAATATGGGACCCTCCAAACCACTCCTTTTGTTTATATTATCAAAGATCGTCTACAAACTGTGTTTTAAAAAAGAACTTGTAAAATTTTCCAGGGAGGATCCCTAACCTCTCCTTTTCGCCAACATAGTTCAAGATCAGCCTAAATTTTGTTTTAAGCGCTTGAGTTTCAAAATGTTTCCAGGGGAGAACTCCTCCCTTCCTAACATCATTGGAAGTCTTCAAGAACTACGTTTTTGGAGCTCAATTTCGAAACATTGATGGTCCTCTAAAATCTACTCATGAATCATGTATTGCCTACATTTGCAATTTGAAAAATTTTGGGAGTAGACCTCAGAATCTCTTCAACCCCCTAACCTTTCCAAAGATAGTCTAGAACGCGTTTTTAAATCTATAGAGTAGAAAATTTTCCTGGGTTGGGCCTTTTAATCTCTCTTACTCACCAAAAATCATCCAAAACAGCCTTTTTGGAGCTACAATTTCAAACAATATCCCGTGGCGTGCTCCAAACCTCTTCTCAACCATTATAAAAGGTAATTAGAATGCATCTTTAAGACTGCAAATTAGAAAAATTTCTTGTTGCAGGCCCTCAAATCTCTCCTCCATGTAACATCACGAAAAGATCGTATTAAACTGCGTTTTAGCACTACAATTGCAAAAAAAAAATCTGTGGGAGAACCCCCGAACATCCCTCTTCTGAAAATTATTGGACATAATATTGGCGTTTTTAAGATTTCAATTTCGAAAAATGGGCAGGCCGAGGGGGGGGTCACACCGGAGCGCTTAATATTACGGAAGACAGTTAGAATGCATTTCAAAGATTACAAATCAGAAAAACTTCCTGGGATGTGCCCTCAAATCTCTCCTCCCTCTAACATCATCAAAAAGATCGTCTAAAACTGCATTCTCGCTACAATTCAGCTACAATTTCGAAAAATAGACAAGTGAGTGCCACCAAACCTCTTTTTTCCTAACATTACCTAAGATCGACTAAAATGCGTTTTTAAGACTACAAATTCGAAAATTTTACGGGGGAGAAACCCCCGGACCCCCTTACTTCGGAGTCATTATTATATTTACGGTAGGTTCATATCAGCTTCCTCTTAAATCAGAAGCCCTATAGAGTCACATCAGAACAAACAGTACTTACAGAATACCACTTTGAGGCGACGATATATGCACACATTTGTTGAAAAAAGAGGAAAATTTTTGGGAATGTTACAGCCTTTATGATAAACTTGTGTCGCCTAGTAAAAATTCCTTAAAAAATGCTCTGCACAGATGGCAGCAAACTGAATGATCAGGATGGTAGTGGCATATACCTTGAGAAATCGCGAGAAAAATTGTCCTATTGCCTCTGTAATCCTGAGTTTTCTTCAGTTTTCAAAAGTGAACTTGTTGCAATTGAACATGGCCTTGAATCAGTTCTCAATGAATGTGAATTTGGTGACCTCTGGATTCTCTCTGATAGCAGAAGTTCTCTTCAATACCTAGATAGTTGGATTACTGTTGGAGACAAAACTAGCATCTCTATTCTCCAGAAACTTAAACAAATATCAGAGTCCCATGATGTCCATTTCCAGTGGATTCCGTCTCATGTGGACATTATGTTAGCAGATCTATTAACAAGCAAATCTCTAGACCCAAGAGGGTTGTAGCACTACTTCACTTATCTCCAAAACTCTCACCTACTCTGAACATCAGGCGAGAGTAAATTCTGAAATTTCTAGGGAATGGAAGACACTGCCCTACCATCATTGGTACAGAAGTAAACACCCAGATTTTCCTCCTCTCTAGAGTGCGACAGAGCCTCCCAAACTGCTATCTCAAGATTGAAAAGTGGTCACATTAAAAGTCTCTCCTTTCGTGAAGGCGAGTAGGTTTTTACGCTTTGTACAAAATGCCAAACTCAGCGGGCATCTCCTGAACATATCATGAGCTGCTTAGGACTTGTAGGAGAAGATCTCTTCTCCTCCCCCCTCCTGGTATTGGATTTCTTAAGGGTCAGTGGTCTTATGGACCTTGTCTGACTCCATCAGACGGTCTGAAAATAAGCCACAACACAGCAGATTAATCCTATTTCATCATATCATACTATTAGAGGTCAGTTTATCAGCCTGATTCATCTAACAATACTCTTCAATTGAAACAATCATATCAACACTTTGCTAATTCAATGTCGATCTTCATGAAAAAAATATATAGTTGACAGAACCTTACATATCAGTAATCTTCCAGAGATGTGGTTCTCAAACATCACACAGTCAACAGAACAATCCTTCAGATGAGAGATTGAAACTCGAACAATGCAACCCAGGAGCGGGATACGGTAAGGCGAAAGAGATAAAGTGGGAATTGCTCAAATGCTGCTTCCTCAATTCGCACGTGTAACATTCCGGTTAGTGATTCCTGCCGACACCGGCATGCACAGAAATTTAGGGCCTGTCACAAGGTACTTTTATCGGGGCCTCTACATATTTATCCCTATGTCTCTACATATATTTTACTCCTTGTTCAATAGCAGTGTTCAAAACACATTTTTGTACCTCGGAAATAACCACTCCAGAATCTGAAAAGAATGGTTGAAAAGTTCCCCTTTTACATATTACAAGAGGTTATCCATTGTACCAGAGAAAACGCCTTTTACCTAGCATCCTTTAGCGGCTACACCCAGCAAGTACACTACTGGCCATTAAAATTGCTACACCAAGAAGGCGACATGGTACAAACATGAAATTTTAACGACAGGAAGAAGATGATGTGATAGGCAAATGATTAGCTTTTCAGCATATTCAAATAACACAGGTACCGGCAGTGACACCTACCATGTATTTAAATGAGGAAATTATACAGCCAATTTCCCACATTCAAATTCAATCTGTACATTGTTGCGTATTGGAAAATTGTTGTGATGCCTCGTGTAAGAAGAAGAAATGCGTACTAGCTCTTTTCTGTCTTTGATAGAGGTCGAATTGCAGTGTTGCCAGACGGTCAAATCCAGATTTCCCCAATTCCCTTCCAACTTTTCCCCAAAAAGCCATGTTTTCTATCAAAATTCCCCAAATTCAAAAGTTATTTTTCCACTAATATTTTCATAAAATGAATCGACTTCCTCTAATGTTTTTGTCCCTTGAAAATAAAATTTTTCCCCAAATAGCCAAATTTCCTTATAAAATTCCCCTTTTTTTACTTCCTTTTACAAAAAAGGAAGTATTGTATTCGCGAAAAAATTTTCACTCAAAAATCGCCCTTAATTTCCATTTTGCTCACCCCCAAATGAATGTTGAGTTTTTTTCGATTCGACCACATGCGGAAAAGTGCCTAAGAATGTATAGACACGCGAAATATCCATTTTGACCATCACCGAGGTAATTACAACGACTTTTCTCGTGACGTCTGTATGTATGTGCGTATGTGTGTATGTGCGTATGTACGTATGTATCTCGCATAACTCAAAAATGGTATGTCCTAGAAAGTTGAAATTTGGTACATAGACTCGTAGTGGGGTCTAGTTGTGCACCTCCCCTTTTGGTTGCTTTCGGATGTTCCTAAGGGGGTCTTTTGCACCTTTTTGGGGGGAAATCATTGTTAATTTCGATGTAAACTCAAGTGGCGTTATAATTTGTCGGACACTTGGCGATATATCGCCAGTCTTTTGGTCGCCAAGTTTTGTCGCCAACTTGGCGACAAATTTGGCGGAGTTTTTTTTTTTTTTTTTTTTGGTTTCAATTTGGCCATTGTTGGTGATATTTAGAGAATAAATGTTGAATCACATTAAAATAGCGAATAATGGGGAAATGACATTAAATTGGAGTAAAAGGAAGTCATGTGATGCACACATCAGCTCGTTTTCTTTCTATTTTCGCTTTTTTTTTTTTTTGTCTTCTTTATCTTTATCTTTTCTAATAATAAAGCTGAAAGTCTCTCTCTCTCTGTCTGTCAGGATCTCTGTGACGCGCATAGCATCTAGACTGTTCGGCCGATTTTCATGAAATTTGGCAAAGGATTAGTTTGTAGCATGGGGGGTGCACCTTTTAGCGATTTTTCGAGGATTCAATTTTGTTCTTTTTTATTCCATTTTCCCGAGCAAAATTATCATAAGATGGACGAGTAAATTACCAAGCTATCATAACGTGGAACCGTAACGTGGGCAAGCCAATTGGCAAGAAATTCATCATGCGATACTTGTAAATATGCAGGGGAACCAAAAGACCTTTTAATTTTCTACTACTGGCAAAGCCGTGCGGGTGCCACTAGTCATAAGCGCCTGACCAAAAGATAAGAAATAGCCAAAGGTTTATTTTTTCTACTCGCATTTACTACTCTGTTTCTGTATGTACATTTAAACTATGAATTTTGTATATATTTATCCAAGAATCTTCTTCATCACACTTATTTTTACCTATTTCACGTATCAACTAGGTACTCACGCAGAACATTAATGTGAATTCCATTGCATAATATTCCACATAATGCGAAATGTGAATTCCATAAAGTTGAGCAAAGCTAAACCAAAGCTGTTTGATACAAACTCTACTACTTCTTGACGTGATTCTAAATACGAAAAAAATCCTTTTTTCACCCGAGGTTTTTTTTTCCCCAGGTTTTCCCCAAGAAAAAAAATTTTCCCCATAAAATCCCCCTCAAAATCCATTTCCCCAAAATTTCCCCGGAGAGCACCAGATTTCCCCAAAATGGGGAAATTTCCCCCAATCTGGCAACCCTGTCAAATTGTAGCCTACCAGGATTGTGGTTTATCCTACCGCAGTAAAGCTGCTCGCGTCGATCAAGATCCAATGAGTTAGCAGAATATGGAATCAATGGGTTCAGGATGGTAATACAGATTGCCGTGCTGGTTCTCAAAGGCCAGTAATCACTAGCAGCTGAGAGGACAGGCATGTTATCCGCATGGCCATAGTACAGCCACGTCACGAGCCCTGAGTCAAGAAATGGGGTTATTTGCAAGACAACAAGTGTCTGCACAAACAGTTCGGCGACGTTTATAGCAGTAAGGACTGTCAACTCGGAGACCATGGCTGCGGCTACCATTGACACTGCATCACAGACAGGAGCGCCTTCAATGGTGTGATCAGTGACGAACCTGGATGTACTAATGGTGAGACGTTATTTTTTCTGATGAATCCAGGTTCTGCTTACAACATCATGGTGGTCGCATCCGTGTTTGGCGGCATCGTGGTGGACGCTCACTGGCAGCGTGCATTCGCTATCGTCATACTGGCCCATCTCCTGGCGTGATGGTGTGGGGTGCCATTGGATACACATCTCGGTCACCTCTTGTTCGCACTATGAACAGTCGGCGTTACATTTCTGATGCGTTACAACCTGTGGCACTACCCTTAATTCGAGCCTTAGAAAACTCTATGTTTCAGCAGGATAATGCACGACCACATGTGGCCGGTATTGTGCAGGCTTTCCTTGATACGGAAAATGTTCAACTGATGCCCTGGCCAGCACGTTCTCCAGATCTTTCACCAATAGAAAATGTCTGGTCAATGGTTGCTGAACAACGAGCTTGTCAGCAAACATCAGCCACTACGGTCGATGAACTGTGGCATTGTGTTGAAGCTGCATGGGGGTCTGTACCTGTACATGCCATCCACTCTCTGTATGACTCAATGCCCAGGCCTATAAGCACTGTTATTGCTGCCAGAGGTAGTAGTTCTAGGTACTAATTTCCCAGGATCTATTCACCCAAATTTCTTGAAAATTCAATCATTTGTAATTTCCAACATTATGTATGTGTCCAATAAATATTATTTTGTTATCTGCTTTTCTTCCTGGTATAGCAATTTCAATGACCAGTAGTGTAGATGAACTTGTTTTGTATAGTGAATTCTGGGTAAAAACTCCACATTTTCTCCAGAAAGAAGCAGGAGGGGGAAAGATCCACATTTCCCCGGCAAATAACAGGAAAGCCGTGAAAATTAGGTTATTTGCGGGGTCGAAACTGTCCATAGAAACATGCCTAATTAGTATTCTTCACATCCCCCCCCCCCCCAATAGTTACATTCAGTAAATTTTTCAGGGGCGGCTCATGTATAGGTGCTGCTGAACTGCGGCACCCCTGCTTTTGTCCTCATATAATGTGTTTATTAGTTCATTTACATTTGCATTGATTATTACCATCAAGAATTATAAATGTTCTAAAATTTTATTTAAAACATTATGAGCAAGCATTACTAGATGCTGCCAACAGCAGCGGCACTGTGTTTTTCTTAGTGCCATATTTTCCTTTAAATTTATGCACACACAAATGGTTTTTACCAGCCGGGATATCCACTTAGCAGTACTGTCCCTGAAGCAAAGTTCCTTTTGAGAGTACAATCAATGGAAATGGTCCCCGCTGTAAAACTGTCATCTATATTTGATTTGTGATGATTTAAATCATCTATTGGGAAGAATCAGAGTTAAAAATGTATTACTAGTTAAATTTCAAAGAAAGTGAAAATTTCCTACTCCCTCCTGTAGAAAATGGAATTTAAGTAAAGAACTCATAATTAGAGCACAATCCCGTTCCCACCCGAAAAGAAAAAGAATTTGATAAAAATATGCATGCTCGAGATATTTATTAAAAAATTCTTTGAAGGAGCACCCCTTTCAAGGGTTCTAAACTAGCCTGTACCAACCTGCACAGCTATAGGTGCTAAGGGACTCCCAAACATTGCAAAATGTTTTGTACATTTGAAAAGTCGCTTTTAAATTCATTTTTAATCCACCCCATAAAAAATCATTTTTCAATCAATCAATTTTTATTTCTGAAAAGTGAAAGGCCGAGACCCCTTTACCTTTGGAAGTGAGTTTGCAGTTGAACTATCTAGGTTTTTTTTTTCTTTCACATCTAGTTAAAGTGCAATTTAATTTTTAAAATATTTGTGGGGGACATTCTGAAAATCTGTTGTGATCCTTTGGTTTCACCTTGAAAAATACTGACATTATTGATATAAAGCTTAAATATTGAATGCATACATGCATACAAGTGATGTCTTTTAAATAATGTTTTGGAGACAATTAGTATGATACCAGCTCATAGCAGGCACATGCGGTGGTCCAATTGTTTTCATATTATTACTTACACTTTGTAATATTTGTCTTTAGTATATCTATTTTCTGAGTAAAGCGTGTTAATTCTAGTAACTAATAACTGTCATGTTAAAAAGAAAAGTTTTTATGCAACAAATACAAATATATCATATATAGTACTGATTAATTACAAAATTGCAATAGAAATGCTAAATAGCAACGTGTCAAAAAAACATATAATAACTGAAGCTGCTGTCATAATTATGCAGCATTATAAACTACTAATAAAATACCACCCAGTTAAGAGTTTTTAGAAGCAAATAATACATTTAATTTCACAGTTCTTTTATAAATGAATTTCATTCTTCATTCCTGCGAAATGTTTACTTCGTGAAATATATCCAAGCTTGGAACTGTCTGCTTATTTTCAAATCTAAAAAAGCCCTTACAACAATCCCCTATCATTGAATAGGAGCCAGGGCAAGACTGTGCTGTCATGGCAACACCCCTTCTATACTCCTTGTATTTGGGTTCTACTTGTTATGGGGTGGTTCTCTTTTTCTTGCCTGAGAATATGTGTTCCGGGGAAATCACTGTTGGAGCAACACATAAATGTTTTTTAAACTAATTTTCAGTGAAAGAAAGGAGAAGAGAAAACATATAGTTGATACTCTGTCTTTTATGGGAAAAAAAATGATAAATGAAAATAATTTTATTTCTGGAATGCCCAAGCACTGCTTGGTTTGCCAGAAATTTTGATAGATATTGAATTGATAGCTATTGAATTATACTTTCATAACATCTCACGTTGACAATTTCAATTTAAACTCAATTAAACTCATTTAAAATTGAGAGAACTCAAATTTTGGGGAGAAAGTAATGTTTCAGAAGCATATTTTAAGAAATTAAACTACTTTTCAATCATGAGATAGTCAATACACTCATTGCACAAAGAAATAATTGTGAAAATGTATGCATCAGTTCAGTAACAAATGGTTTCTACTTATGTGCAGAGCTGAATTTAGCTCCACGCCGCCCCTAGGAAGATTTAAAATCTGCTGCCAATTCCCCTCAAGAAAAAAAAAGACACAAAAATTCCGTGGTTAAAAGAAAACGCAAAAAATAGTGTTCCGAAAATTAAACTGTCAAACTTATGAAGATATGATTGCATTCAATATTCAAGGGGTGCCAGGGTGCCCCGATGGGAGGTCACTGACCTCCTTAAAAAATCCTTATTTGGAAGCAAAATTGCAACATTAAGCTTCTTTTTTCTTTTTAAAATTTTTTTAAATTGTTTTTAATGATGCTTAATATTCCTTCTGATTAGGTCTTATGAATGTATGATATTTGTATATGCTCTTTTTTTATCATTCGGCAAATTGAGAATTGTTTTCATCTATGAATCAACGATTTAAAAAATGTCCTCTGTTTTATTATGTTCGCTCACTTTACGTTTCTTACCACTCCTCATTGCTTGATGGTATTTCACTTGTAAATTGTTACTAGATTACATTCCAAAAAGTCCAAAGATTCTGCTTATGGGAACTGCCCATTTGAAAAATATGTATCACATTTTAAAAACTTTTTGAAGACTCCTTTTTGTTCTTTGGTTTTTAACTAAGCATGTTTTCCTCATTTAAAATCATTCAGCCTTTTTTGCCCATCACTCATTTTCATTTGTGGCCCAGACTTAATGCTATTAACAGAAAAGCTTTTTGAATATTAATAATATAGAAGAGAAAATACACGTCAATCACAGAAGAAACCATAATCGAATAAACTTTACTGTGGCACTAAAAATCTTAATCAAACTCCAATCTTGTTGGAGCTCCTGGTCAAACGCTATGACACTTGCTTTACTTCAATCAACACTGCTTTTCATCTTCACACTTATTGTTTTACACATATCTATTACCATGCTTGCAAAAATATCTCATTTTCATAAGATTAGTGAAAGTAAACATTATTGAATTACAAGAAAAGATGTCACTATATGGAAAATGAATATCACTTCAAAAGAAATCATTTAAAAAAAAAACGTAAAATTTGCTACCCCTGAAAATTTTGCCGTCCTAGGCAGCTGCCTACTCTGCCTATTGAGAAATTGGGCCCTGCTTATGTGATGTGCTACAGACAAGACAAATTGCCAAATTTTTGATCATTGAACATTGCTAATTAAAGATTCAAAAATTAAAAAACATAAGTATTTTCATTGCTGAAAAATTATTTTCAATTATGTAAAAGTAGTTTGGGAAATTAATTTATTTTCCTCTTAATTTGCTCTACTGACACGGCACTTCATTTGGTAGAAATTATAAAAGTAAAAATTGGAAAATTCTTACCTGTAATTCTATACAACTGAAGTGAAAACTTAACTTATACATCACATAAAAGACTTCATCCAGCGCAATCCATTGGAGCCAAATAAATGTCTTCTACTAGAAATAACCATTCCCGAAGTTTGCGCTCTAGACATTGTATGAAAACTTGGGACAAGCATAAATTGATCTTATTATTGATGTAAATTTATTTTTTCTAAAACACAAAAGTCAATCCTCTATACATTTTATATTATTGCTTGTAATTTATATGCTTGAATTAAATGAAATCAGCATGCAATATTTTTAACACAAATTTATGGAAGTACCTTAAAAAATATTTTTCTACTCTTGAAATGTGCTTGAATTTTTTTCTCCCTGAAGGGTATGAATCCTGATGAAATAAACTACTTTCTTGAACTAAAACACAGGTTGCATTAGCTACTATCTTGTACACTTGATTGACTTTGTTAACTGGTGATTTCGGCCATGCAATTTTGTATATGGTGCAGTTACCTTGTGTTTATTCCCTCAGGGTTTGTATGCCCTCAAAGAACCCATGAAAAGTGCTTAAAAAAGTGAATTTTCAATTGCTTGAAAAAAAATTAAAATTTTTCTTAGTGCTTGAATTCTTTAGAAAATCATTGGATTGTACTTAAATAATTTTCAAGACTATTTCATCATTGCAATTTTCTGAACATGTTTTCGATATGCAGTATGGCAAAAAATTGCTTCTCATTTTTGAGACTTCAAACCTTTCCCATCATGCAAATATTTCGATATTTGTGACAATCAAGAGTTATTTTGACCAGAGATTAGCTCAATTTATGTTTAATATCAATCCATAATAAACTTCTTTATTTTTGGAGCCATTGAAACATTGAACTTATTTGGACTTTGCAGAATATTACTTCTTGTGTTTGAGATTTCTATATTTTTCCATCTTGCAAATATTTTAATATTTTTGGAAATTGGAAGCTATTTGGACATGCGCTACCTCAAATTCAATAATAACTAAAAAATGAAATTTTTTTTGTCTTTGTTTATATGCTTATTTATTTTTCAAACTTAATTTTAGTGATTTTTAACTTTATTACACTGACTGCATCACAAAAAGAAATTCTTGCTGATTTTTATGTAAATTAATCCCCTGAATCTAAAAAGGATTCCCCCCACCCCATTACATCAATCTTTAAAAAAATGTTTTTCAACAATTTCTCAGCCATTATTTTTATTCGGAGAAGATAGAAGCATTTTATAATAGCCAATAGTATTCTTCTGGAGAACTAGAAAGTGGCAAATTTCAAAAGCATAATCATTTGGAGCAAGTTGGGAGACTCATGGAGTGTATCCTCCCCTAAAACCTTTAAAATATTCTCAAAATCGATCTTTTTTCCAAGAGATTGTTTTACAATTTTTTCAGTTATTTTTTCAGCATAAAACTGGAGTAAAACACCCACTCCTATCATCCATTTCCAAAAACATATTCACATGGTAAAAAAAAGGATATTTGATGCATTGCATGTTGCATTGTCAGAGTCCCATTGCAGATCTTCTGTAAAAGAACCTTCCTTTATATTTATCAACTTACATTCACAGATATAACTATGATTCTAAATGAACTTGGGTACCTTATAATGTACGTACTTATATTTAAGGGCATGCACCCTCCTCTATTGTTTATCGCTTCTTGATATAGTAAAAACAATGGGAGAGGCGTATTCTGAAAAATATACAGGGTGTTCCGTTTTAACCTGCAAGACCTTTATTTTCGCAGCTGTTAGTCCGAGATGTATACTTCCAATTACAAAAATGTTCAAAATCAGATGCAGAGTTAAGATATTGAAAATTTGAAGCAAAAATAAAAATCAGCCAAAAAAATAACAAATTTTAACTTTTTACACGAGCCGCAGGTCCCCGAACTAATATTTAGAGAAATAATCTCCATTGAAAACTATTACTGGCGTAAAAAACTTGACATTTGTGCGACCAAAACTCAAGGAGATATTCCATTTCAAAGTTTTAAGTTACCATACAGAAGATGAGAATGGAACTTATCGCCCTTTCAGAAGAATGACAGGCTGTCTAAGTAAGAAAAACAGGGACTTTATATTTTTCATTGCTATTCAAAAATAAATACAAATGTTATGCCGTGATATGTAAAAACGCACTACAAAGCATCTAACAATTTGAAAAACCACTCTATGCACACATATCATTTTAAACACATGTCAACTGCTACATTTTCCCCCAAAAGCTATTATTGACGGTGAGTGAAAAGTGGTGTAAGTCACAAAACGCAGTGTTTCATATCTTGGTGAATATTGGTCGTACTGATTTTAAACTTTTTGTGTTGAAATTATTTTTCAATGGAGATTATTTCCTTAAATATAAGTTAGGAGAATTGGGGCCCGTATAAAAAGTTAAATTTTGTATTTTTTGCCTTTTTTTATTTTTACTTTAAATTTTCAATATCTTAACTCTGCATCTGATTTTGAACATTTTTGCAATTGGAAGTATACATCTAGGACTAACGGTTGCGAAAATAAAGGTTTTTGTAGGTTAAAACGGAACACCCTGTATGCATTAATGCTACAATATGAGCATACATAAATTCATTTTCAATCTTAAGTATATTTGTGAATGAATATTGACTAATACAGGAAGGTTCTGTACTGAAGATCTGCAATGCGACTCTGGGAAATAGTTAAGGTACATTACAGGGGTGAATGTGTTCCGATTACACTAGTCAAAAAAAAAAGAACTTTTGGTCTGCATCCTGATTTCAATCCTACTAATTTTGGGTCGAGAAAAACAAATATAGTAGTGGAATTTTTTTTTTATTAGCTCTTATTTCCAAGATACATAAAAGCCCACTGGAGAAAGATATTCACAGCAACCACACATTGATTTAAAGGTAATGTTAAAAAGGAATATAAATCCTGTGCAATAAATGTTATTAAATAGATCTTGTTTTATTAAACAATGCTAATTTTTGTGGAGCAGTGGTTGTCTTTGGCTGATTGCTGTAAACGCTTCATTTTTTATTACTTTTGACTGTCAAAGAAGGACCATTTCTTGTAATAGTTTAGCAGCATTTGGTGAGCAGTAACTCAGGTCAATGATCCTGATATCTGCATTCTATTGGAAAGATATCTTGGTGAAACGTTTCCTCATGCTCACTGCTCATAGCTTTAGTTTTTAAACAAAATATCCTGGAAGAAGTGAACAAAGTGGCATTTCAGAGACACATCATTCATCAATGGTCACAGAACTCCCACAGGGTTTAACCAACAATTTTAAATCTCCTCTCCTCTTGCGCTTAGAAATACTTGTAATATACCCTTAGAGGCTTCTTGGGTGTTTTTTTCTCTCCTCGCATTTTTTTTTCCCCAAAAACGCTCATTTTATAATTGCGCATATTTGAAGGGCCGTTAAAAATTCTCTCCTTAACCTTAGCTTCAATATATCTTAAAAATTTTCTCTAAGGTATTAAAAAATTTACTTCGTTCACATTTTTCACGAAGATCTTCATTATTCCCAGCAGAATGAGCATGCGGGGAAGCAGAAATGGGTAGATCTACCCAGAACTCCAAATTTCTGCTGATTTTGGGAAGCTTTGGGCTCTTCCCAGAATTTAAACTTCTTGAGTCCATTTCCGTTTTCATGTTGTGAGATTTTCTATCCCAACCTAGGGTTGAAGTTTGGAGGACAGTCAGTCCCATGTGTTTCTATTTGCCAGGAAAATAAAGACCATTAGTTGAATTCACTATTCTAGTTGGCTCTGTATCTTGACAACTAGAGCTAATCTTAATTTTTTATGGTGATTTTCATGTTTAGCGCAGCAAAATACTTCAGAAATAGCTATTTTTGAGCCAGATGCATTTTAGGTGTTTGACTAGTGTTGTACGCTATAAATCTGGAAGTATTCATTTTGATTTTACCTTCTGACTCCTTTTTTTTTTCTTTACCCCTAAATTTCAGCTGTTACTATATTTTCCTGCGTATTATCTGTGGCGGTGTATAATCCGCAGGTCCTAAAATCTACTAAAACTGCGTTTTTAGAACTACAATTTCAAAAAACTTCCAGGTGAGAGCTTTCGAAAACTCCTTTTTCTAACATCATCAAAGATAAAATTGATTTTGCCGCTTCAGTTTTGAATAATGACTGCCACCTATAATTACCAAATATGGACTACAATCGCATTTTTAAGGTTTGAATTGAAAAGAATTTCCGTGGAAGATCCCCTGAGCCTGCCTCTACCTAACATGTTGAAGAAATTCACAATTGCTTTTTGGGAGTTTCAATTTTAAAAAATTGCCACCTGGGGACGGGGAGGAGAATCAAGAAACCCATCCTATGCCTGACAATTTCCAAAGATATTTAACTACCAAAGAAAGTCTAAAACAGCATTTAGAACTAAAAATTTTGAAAAGGTTCCGAAGCAGAGCCCGCGATTCCACTCTCGCTAACGTTACCAAGGATCGTCGAAAACTGCGTTTATGGATTTTCAATCTCGAAAAATTGCTGTGAAAAGGTCTCCAAATCTTGCTTTTCCTTAACATTTAAAGATGGTCTGAAACTATAATGTCAAAAAATTTTCGGGAGAGAGATCCCCCCCCCCCCCATCTCTTTTCCTGACATAATCGAAGCATTCCACAATTGCGTTTTTAGGGTATCAATTTCGAAAAATTGCTGTGACAGGCCACCACACCTCTCATCTCCTTAACATTTCCGAAGATCGTCTAAAACTAAAATTTCAAGAATTTTTTATATGAAAATTCCCTGCAGGAACCCTTATTTCTAAAACGATTGGAGTCATATTGCTCAGATCTAGTAATGACTCACTCCTAAATAAAAAGTTGAATCCACTCTCTCTATATGTATGTACAGTACCCGCCGCTAATAAAATCACAGGATTATAAAATCAGCCGCTTTTTAAAATCAAATCTGAAAGAACAGAATCATTGCGATACAAAAACATGTTAAAATCATCCTTTAATAAAATCACTCTTGCCGTTTTATAAAATCAAAATTTTGAACATCATACGCAAAAAATTGATGAAGAAGTGCCAAGAAGTCAAGGAATTGGCCTCAGAAGATGAGGAAATCTCAGCACTGAGTTTGCCTCTTCAATGGATGTCAAAAAAGCGCTTGATAATATACGATGTACTACTTTAGAGCAAAAAAGAAAATAAAATGTTGAACGTTACAAAACATTTTGTAAACTCTTAGATGCTGTTTTGAATCTTTACTCTCCAATTCTGTTGACCAAACTGCAATAAGCCAATATTTTAAGACCCTTGTGTAAAAAAATCTCTCATGTTTAGTTAAAATTACAACTGTATTTTGAAATACTTAAAACAAAAATAAATGGCGTAATTCATTTCGTTTTTTAAAGTATTTAAACATCAAAACCTTTCATTTTTTTTAATGTAGGTATGCCGGTTTATAAAACCAGCCTCTTTATAAAATCAAATGTCCTGAGAACGAATGTGATTTTAATAAGCGGCGGTCACTATACTTTTATATAGAACTAGAAATTTGTGACTCTGAAAAGTGTTATGTTTAGCGTAATGTAATTTACAAGCAAGAGAGTTGAGAAAAAATTTGGGAGCAATTTTGCGACATTGAGCGTATAGGGGGAGGGACATTTACAAATATCTTCATAATTCTCAATCCAATTATTTGTATTTTCATTTCTTTAAATCGTGGCAATGAATATTCAATGTCTGCAAGACTAAACGCTTTTGAAAATATATTTTCCGAAACAGCACTAATTTATAACAGGCAGCATTTCGTTTGCATTTTCATTGCTCTCAGTTCACACGGGATATTTTTTTGTTTGCTTTCTGGTCTGAGCTTGGCTCCGATACTTCAGACATTTTTGCTAGCAGGGCAATGTTTGTTGAAAGAAAGAATTTTTTTTGTGAGTTCGGCTTTATTTCCCTGTAAGGAACAACCAAAACATTTTAAATGGTAATAATTCCAAACCAAACAATTCCCAACCCTGTAATTCCCAACCAAAACATTCCAAAACATTTGAAATGGTAATAATTTCTTTGAAAGAATAATTATTTTCAACTTCTTTTACTTTATTTTTAAATGCATCACTGTCTATGCAAAAATTGAAACCACAAAAATTGTTTAACTGTTTCCTATTGAAATGGTTGCCACTATCATTAAAAATAAAACAATGTAGTAAAACGAGTCTCTCTCCTGAGAAATTTCATAGAGCAAAGTCAACATCTTTTCTTTCTGTTAGTTCCATAAAAAAAAAACATAACGTTTCTAGATGTTCCGATGATGAGATATCTGATTGAGTCCAGTTGAAAATTTATCCAAAAAATTTAATCCAAAAATGCATTTTTTTTATCAAACACAGTTGTCATTAGTATATTTTCACTTGAAATGCTTTTTGAGCTTGAGATCACTTCTGAAGACTGTGGGGGGCCATGGCACTGCTAATTACTCACTGTTAGGATGAATATCATTGACCACACAACTTATAATGAACTAGATGCTTACATTTAATATATGGTGACTGAAAAGGTTATGTAGAAACAGCATGTGTGGATGCAAACTTGCAAATGGGAGATGTAAAGCCAAAGACTAGCAGATGCAATCACAATGCCTCGACCTACAATTCAAATTAAATTATTTTAGTTATGCGCTTATGAAACCAAACCAAATTAACAAATGAAAATAGAAACTAAATGTTCCTTTTTTAATACTACTCAGCTAAAAGTGAAGTTGAATTTACTTGTGGTTTTAAATGGGTATTTAAATTTGAAATATTTGTTTGGTATTAGTGGGTGAAATATTATGCTGTTAGTTAGAGATTGAATAAAATTTAAAAAATAGGAAACAAAATATTTTGTTGTGTTGTTGTTACCTTTGTAATTCATTATTTAGTCTTTAACAGTATGTATTTATTCATCAAAAGATTAAACCAGATATTCATCAAATTTTAATAATTCATATGATACCGTTGAAAACTCTCTTATGAACCTTTTAAAAACAACAGCATCAAATATTTTTCATGAATGTCTGTATTTAATGCTTTTAAATTTTTAGTAATTTATTTTTGAAAGTGATGATGTTATTGCCTGTGGTAAATATTGTATATATTTTTCCAACTCTTGTTTGAAATGTAATTTTGTTTTGGAAACATTTTTAAATACCTACAAGTAAAATGCCTAGTTTTCCTTGTATTTTCTGTGCTTAATTCTTGATTTTGAGTTTCAGAATTTTGCTTGTATGCGTTTGTATTAACTTTTTTTTAATTTATGTTAACTGCCACAAACTTGCATATTTCAAAATTTTAAGTCATGATTTTGCTTCCCATTTTGAGTAAAATCTTTACATGTTTTACTTTCTGTTGTTGCTACCAAATTCTTCAAAATGTCTTCTTTGTATGCAGATGCAATCGAAGTTGGATCTATTTTACTGCTTCCTCCAACAGTTTATGATGAAATGACATTCTTGAGATTTGAAATTCCGGTGAGTAATTTATCTTTCCATTTGAGAAATGTCTGAAAACACTTGGTTGTGGCTTGTTTGTGAGAGAGATAAGTAGAGGAAAATAAGAGTTGACCTATGAAAACACCTAAGAACATGAAAATTCACAAGTCTGTCATATCAGATGAGTGTTTTGTTTGCCTCCTTTTTAAGGAACTGTATATCTACTGCTATAGCTTTCGAAAAACTGTAAGAGAAAAGCAAAAAGGTGCATCTGGTGCAAGAAGAAACATATGCAATTAACTGTTTCATTTAATGTTGACATACTTCATTAAAGGCTAAAAGGTTTTCTTTTTTTTCTTTTTGGGCACATTTCCGTCTTTTAAAAAGGTTTTTATGAAACGGAGGGAGGTAGAAAAAGAAAAAAATAGAAAAATAATAGAGTACCAGCACCAGTAACAGACATACTTAAGACATTGCTCTCAGGTTAACTCAATTTTCTGAGCCTTTTAATGTATTTGCAATTTTTATACTATTTTTCTCTTGTGCAACTATATCTTGTCATTGTTTGGCTGCTTCTGGATCCTCCAATTTAGTTAATTCTATTCTTATTTCATCAGTTTGGAAGAAAGGTCCGAACCCCAGTAACAGACATCGAAAAATCTGATGATGCCCAGAATAGGATGAGTCATGGATAAAATTCCCCTTTTCTCTTAAAAATGTGTAAAAGTTCTTTATTTTTAGAACTAAAGCTTTATTAAATTCAAATGAACATGAAACACCAACTGACTTCATGTCAGCTGTTCATAACCTTCCACCGCTGCCTTGTAAATACCAAATGGCTCATAAAATTTACTCTAATAACACTAGATGGTTGCACTGTATTCATGGGCCACAGCAACATCAGTTTTACCCGCCTAAAATTCTTATTATTTAAATCCAAACTTATGACTGTCTGTTACTTGACCCTTGTACTGGTACCATTACCCTTTAATATGCGAAAGAAAAACAAAACTGATGATTATTTATTGGCATGGGGCCTTTGATGAGCGAATGTTGATTGCTGTATTATGCATTATATAGTACTTCATACTGAAAAATAGCTTTGTATTTTGCTCACTATGTTTTGTGTGATATACTAATAAGAAAATAACTGAAATATTGTATTGTAAACCAAAAGCGGATGCTAAAAGATTGCTGCACGATTACAGCAAAACTCAAATATTATGCATGACACGTTGGCATCGAAGAAACGCTAAAATAGGAACTTTGTTTTCAACAAAGTAGCAAACAAATGAGAACAATTTTGAACAAAATGTTGAAAAAAAAACTTAAAATTTTTGAGAGAAAAAAATCCAAGATTTCTTTTTTTTTTTTTTTAAATCTAAGGGGAAAAGTTTCAGTTATTTTGCATGGCTACTTTAAATAGTTTAAATTATGATATTTTCAAAATAATTAAACTTAATTTTAATGAAGCAAGTAACCTGGAATTTTGTAAAACACAACCTGGAAAACCTGGAAAAGTCATGGAATTTTAACCACAAGTGTAGGAACCCTGTCATTATAACCGAGTGCTTGTAAAAATCGGGTTCGTAAAAAAAATCATTAAAATTTATACATGCTTTCTTTGTTATTTTTATGTTTCTGTACAATACCGAAAAAGTTGGTTATTTGATTAGAACTATCTTATTTAATCTTGCTTGTTATTGTTTCGACGAACATGGGGTTCGGAAAACATCGCTATGTGCATCCGTGGCTTCAAAATAGTTTGAAGTTTTTCTGCACTTTAGAAGTCAAGTATGTCAATGGGTTTTTAACTTCAAATTCTTCACATTTGTAGTAATGGTGGTCGCTTTCCCTTTTTTTTTATCTTTCTCTATCTTAACTTTCAGCTACAATATCCTCGGAAGTATATCTCGGAAATGATAACATTCTCCTCAACAAGTATATAATTTTAAATGCTCCTCTACTCCACGAATTTCAAAAAAAAGGGCTGTGTCATTATTTGCTCTCATAATTTATGTCTTCTCCCTAACTTTGGGTTGAGGAGGAAATCAAGAGACATTTTATGAATTACAAAAATATTGCTCTCTTTAAGCGTTGTTTGCTGGTTAAAAGAGAGTTTTGTTCCCATAGACTTAGCATTGTACCAACCAAGTCTTTTCATTTCCTCGTTCAAACAGGGCTCGTTATAAGCGAGTTAGTTCGACTGTATATTCCTTATCTTTTATTTAATAAAAGACTTCGTTTGTTTTATGTTTTCTATTCCCCAGTGTGTTATTTACTTGACTTAACTTATTGTCATATTTAGTATAATGATATATTGGTGTTTATCGTTAAACTGGTTTTATTTTTTATTGTATGCATGTAAATATTTGTTTTGTAGTCATTTAATCCAGTCTTTTTTTTCCAGAATGAACAAGAAAATTATCCTTACATCTGTGCAGACACCAAAGACTATAAGGATTTCTATGTTAAAGGACTATTGTTCAGAGTTATAGTTGAGCAAGTTAAAGTTGGGGAAACTTATAACTTTCTTGAGGCCGTGCTTCTGTTCTTTGCTTGTTTTTATGTGTTTGACATAGAGTATCCTGAAAGAAGTAGAAAAACACTCGTTATGATGGAAAAGCTATATTTAGGTCTCAGAGACGATGATTCATCTGAATTGTGTGATGAATGTCTTGCTGCTCTTAAGTTCATTAGTTCAAAAAAAGCATAACTCATTCATTGTACAGAGTGATATAACGAAAGTTATGATTTAAAACTGAGTAACTTATATCTTGTCGAGTACAATTTGTAATGAATGAGCAGCCTAATAGATTTTGATATGGTAACTGTCATTCCATGCTTTTCAAACTCTCATGTTGAACATTTTAAGAGTGAACACATTGTGCCTTTACTTATGGAGAGTGAGGTTATTAGTATTTTAAACCTTTCATATGCTTCTGAAATGGAACTTTGTTGATACAATTTTACAGGTTCATTCGTTTCCTCAAACTAAAGCTCTGGTAATTTCTTAGTTCCTCCAAGGAAAAAAAAGAGAAATACGTGGTTAAAAGATTCGAAACTTGTATATATCATCCTTTTTACTAAATAGCTCTATATTTCACAAACATGCTACAATAATAATAATAAAACTTTAGATTTAACAATATAAACACATTTAAAGTCATAAAACTTATGACTGAATTAAGCATTTTCACCAGTTCACATTAGTTCATTCACTTTTTATTTTCATTTCAGTTTTTTCCATCTTTTGTAGTAATCATTTCTTCCCATTTGCCTTTTTCAATACTGATTTTTCATTGGATTTTATGGCTTTATTTGTTTTACAAAATATATAATGTTTTCTTTAATGATCGGAATGCCAATTTTCCAACAAATTTTGCACTGCTTGTTCCAAATATTTATTCTTTCTCCAGGACGAAGAAAAAAAAAAGCTCTCTATAATAAAAGAACTCTTTATAAGACCAAACTTTGGAGTTACAGTTGAACCGCTAAAATTTTGAATTGGCAGGACCGCAGTGATTATCGGTTCAAAAGTTTTCCAGACATGGGAAGTACTTACACCAAATGCAAAATTTCTCCTGTGAAAATAAAGGATGAGTAAATTGGCCAACACATGCAGTGAGAAGCAATGGGATGAAGGTGAACTTTTAAACTTTTTGAGCAAAACACGTTTAAATTTCAGATCCTAGGTCAGGGGTCTGGCCAGAGGAAATTTGGGTCCGTTAACGGACCCTTCACAAAAATCTGATCAACCAAAACTGACCTTTCACAAAATCCACACCAACCAAAACGGACCCTTCACAAAATTCTGACAAACAAAAACGGATCTTTCACAAATTGTTTATTGGAAGAGCAAATCTCAAATCAAAATAACGCAGCATATTTCCAACGATAATGTTTGGAACCTTTTTTAAAGTTTAATCAGAGATATTACCTTATACAAAATCTGCTAATTTTGCAAAAGAAAAAAAAAAGACGCTCTTATGAGGCTCCTGCAAGCGATAAATAACTACTAAGGCCAAATAAATATAATGCATGTTGTTGATTTCTATGAAAGAAATTAACAGCTGAAAGTCAGTTTGGTTTATAATTTTGCTTGTTTGTTTTATGCAGCGGTGTTGTTGCAAACTTCTCTGAAAAAATTAATCGTAAGCACTTTTCTCCCCGCTCATGATTTAATAAACAATAATATACAGGGAAATGAACTTAGAACTGCAAAGGATATTTGGGGGGGTAGGGGATGTGATCGTTTCAGATAGGATTACCAACTTTAAACTTAGCGTCTGGTGGGGTGATGTTTAATTGATATTTTGGAAGAAAGTTATATGGGTTTGAATTTTCGATGCTAAAAAGGATAATTAATTTTATATGGACTCTTTTTCATTGTTTTTTTCTTTAGATGTCTACATTTTGAAAAGCACAATCTTTTTAGATTCGATATGAGAATCCTACTTTATTCTTTTTTCAAGCTAACTTCGCTTTATTAGGATGCAAATAAATGAAAAGTCTCTTTATTTTTGTAACAACGCTCATTTTAAGTTTTTAAAGCGGAATTCCATTTTCTTTTACGAGTCAAAAATTTAAATGCTGAATCGATGGTTTATTTTTTTTTATTTATTTATTTTGATTCAACTGTGTCCAGACATTAATGAAATGTTTATCATAGGACTCTAAAGTGCAATTCTAAAATAATTTTATGAGAAATATTTATTTTACAAGCCGTTTTTGTACTTTTGATATTTTTACTTTGAGGATTGCGATCTGTTTGCATCCGCTATGGGAATCTGATTTTTCAAATTTTCGATGTTTAGTACGCTTTGTTAAGAGGTAAACAATTAAAATATTTGTTTATTTTTGTAAAAATCATGGAGTTTATAAATTTTAAACGAAATTTTGTCTTTTTTAACAATGTCTTGGTTCAAAAAGTTAAATGCTGAACCCCTGCCTGAATTTCTTTATTACAATTCTTTTAAATACTATACATATACAGGGTAGCGACAGATCAGGGAAAAGTCAGGGAACTTAATTAATCAGGGAAAAGTCAGGGAAATATCAGGGAATTTTGAAAAAATAACAAAAAATCAGGGAAAATTGATTTTATGGAGAAAAAAAATTTTTTTTTGCTTTACAAAATTAAGTACTCTTCTAATTCCCTACGCATTTTCCGCCAATTATCTGTTCAAAAAAAGAAAGTAAAATAAATGAGGTGCGATTATACACTGCCGCATATTTGTGCATCTTTTTTACTAAATGTCAAAGTATTGAATCTTACTTATTAACCACAGGATGAACTACCTATGATCGCTTCTGTGTCTGTTAGGTTGTTTATTTTATCTAGCTTGAAATTTCCTTTTACACTTTCAATGCTACGTAAAATAAAAAACCATACAGGCAAAGAGGAAGCCTTCATTAATGCCTTAGCTCCTTTGCCTTTATTCCATTTTCTCGAAGTAATTAACGTACTGTAATCAAGATTTCAAGAAGAAATCTTTCGTTTTTGAATTAATACTATAAAAGCTTAAAAGTTATTACTACTTCGCGTTTTTAATTTAATTGTTAAAATTGAACTTTCAATTAAAAAAACTTTGTTTTTTGCAGTTATACTATTTGTTGTCACTGCAGATTATAAAGGTTTTCTTTTCTTCAGACTTAAGTGATTCTTTAATTTTATAACCAAGTTGTATTCCTCTTTTATATATTTTCAAATTAACTAATTGCTTTCTTTTTTCCTTGCATTTCAAAGTTGTTTGCTACAAAAACAATCTAAGAATTTTTTTTGTTACATACTTAAATCATTTGAAATAGAGTTCACTTGTGTGCTAAAGTAAATATCTTAAATTTTTTATTGTTAAAATGCTGTATTCATTCATTAAAACCTATGTTCTTGATTAGAGAAAAGCTCCCTATGAATGGATGTCAAATGGTTTCATCTATTTTGCATAAATATGTCAATTAGTTAAATAAGAATAACTACATTACTTCTATTCTTTCACTATTACTTGTTGTTCTTGAAACAATTATCATGCTGTTTGAAGATGTAGTTCAATATAATTTCAAATACTTTTTAGTTCTTTCATAAATACTCACATGTTTTTAAGAGTGATTTTAAAAGTTTCTTAAAATTCTTATGCTAAGTTGTTTCTGGAAGTAAAGTATTTTCTTTTTTTTAATTTTCTATAATCTTTCCATGTAGAAAAATTTAATATACTGTTTTGTAGGGGGGGGGGTTCCCCCCCAAAATTGACTTGATATTTTTTTAAAACCATTTTATTGAAAAAGTAGCATCTTTTTAAAATATATCTTTAGTTCAACAACTTTACCCAACTTAAAACATTTAAAATACTGCATTTTATACAAACATACAATGGATTTCAAGTAGAGCAAAGAAAGAAAACCATTATCATTGGTAACGTAAATCAGGGAAATTTGGTGCACTTGATCAGGGAAAAGTCAGGGAACTTTTTTTCACAGTTCCTGTCGCCACCCTGATATAGTATTTCTAGTATAATTTAACATAATATAGAATGGTAAATAAATATTGATACTTGAGGGATACCCATCTCCCAAAGAGCGATGCCGCCCTCCCATACTCGAAAAACACTCAAGAATGATATTCTTAACAGAAAAGAGGGAAAACACTCAACATTAAGTGTCAATGATGCAGTTTGCGCCATCTCAAAATTCAAAAATTTCGTTTTTACAAAAAAAAAATTTTTTTGCAAAATTTGATTTTTTACAAAATTGATTTTTCACAAAAATAAATGATTTTTCACAAAAAACGGACCCTGTGAAAAATCCTGGACAGACCCCTGTAAGTACACCGTAAACAAAATCCAAAACATTACTGATTATTTCTGAGGAATATTTCGGGATTTCACTTGTTTTCATCTATTTCTGCGTAAAATCAAGTATCTTTGCAAGTATCAAGTTATCTAATGGAATAAATGCTAAAGGTTTAAAAGCCAATGTTTTTTTTTTTTTTTCTATTTTTCAGAATCAAAGCGACAGTAAAGAAAATCCAAATTAACCAAAACGCGAACCCAGCAAAAATCGTAGTCTGGTAAAAATATGCATGAATTAAAGCACTTCTAAATCAATGTTAAATATCAAAAATAACTCCAAAAATGTTACTAAAGAATACTATACATCATTAAATATCAAATTAAAAATCAATATCAATAGAAAAAATCAATACTGAAAATCATATCAACTAAAGAATTAAAAAGTTCTATTCAGATCACTACTTAAAAAGTTGATGAAACGTACATTTCATCGGAATACCCTGCGTTCTTCCCTGCTTGACTTGCATTCTGTAAATTGGTGTTGAACCTCACTATATAGCGTTAAAACTTTTAATTGATTTGATTTGAGGAGATTAAATATTTCGAGCCAGGTAAATACTATTATTTAAAAGTGTAATACATTACAGGTTATACTGGGATGAACAAAGTATGTTTCAATCTTTACATACTCAAGCAAGGAGCAAGATAAAGTTTTGAGCTTGGGCAAGATTTGTTAATGCTCAGCAGTAGTTTTAAATTAGAGTACTTTAAAATCGCTATGTTAATTATAATCACTCTGTATATTGATTTTAATATTTTGTAATGAATCTTATGAACGAAGTATTTTTTTACTCAATTTATGTAATGCTGTATTTTTTATTAAATAAAGTTTTCTACAAGCTTTTTTCTTTTCTTTAAATTTATTTGCTTTGATTGAACATCTGTAACAGAGTAGTACAGAAGTAGGCTTCCCCCCTCTCCCTATTTTCAACACACTACGGTATGAACAACATCCATGTCGCACCACAGTTGAATTTTATGCCATTTTCTTAATTTAAGGCTGCAGCCAGACGGTCCCCCCCTCCCTCTTCTCCAAAACCAAATTCCTTTACAACATACAAACGTTATATATATGAAAAGAAAATAACTTTTAATTCATTATCTTGTAAATGCATTAAATTGAAAGTATCTAAAACTGTCACAAAAGATGAAGACATTCAAATCAGGATAGAGTGAGGGTCTCTCTTTAATTTTTATGAAAAAGGGTCCGCTAGTTTGATTTTAGTGATCTGAAAACAAAGAAAGAAAAGAAAAACCTTTCCAAAGAAGTGAATGAATAAAATATGGCAGAATTTTTCTGTAGAATTTTAATTGAAATGCAACCTAAAATATTATTTAGGAATGCCTGAGAGCATTAAGATTACCTAACTAAGGGCCGCCAAAATGTACATTTCAAACATTTTATTAATGGAAATAAAATTCAGCGCCTTTTGTAAACCTATTCAAGCTTCAGTTTTATAAAAATGAATTAATAAATAAACATAGTACAGTGTGGTTAAAATTAAACTGACAGTACTCCGATTCTTTTTTAAGTTAAGGGCGTATAAGGTAAAATGTGAGGAGTATATAAAACGTTGTAAAAACCTTTGTTCTGATGGTTATGTTGGCTCGCATAAAAATGTTAAAACCATGGAACAACTTCGGCAAATTCCTTTTCTCACAAAACATTTTAAAACGATAAACAAACCATCTTGCTAACAGTTATTGTGGGTGATGATATTGATCTAGTAATTCTAACTGCTAGAACTCCTCCAAACAAGGACATTTTTTTTCTCTCTCAAGCCAGGAAAAGGTGAAATGGAGCAGAAACTTTACGTATCAGTTTAGGATGCACATTGAAAAAGTCCATCCTATTCTTTCATGTCTTTTCTTGCTGCCAATAAACATGCTATATTCCAGAAAGGAAAATCTGCAGTCATGAATTTGCTTAGTAAATTTCTGGACTTAAAAGACACTATGCAAGTATTTCACGAAAACTGTTTCGCGTACGCAGGAAATGCCATAAAATACTTTCTGGGACTTTATGATGCACCTTTGGTAGGTGCAACACTACCCCCTACATTAAAGCCACAACACTCAAGAGCCAAAACATTATGACCACCCCTACATTTTGCAATGAACTCGTCTGGATGACGTGGAAGGCACGTGATCAGGTGGAAGTGGTATATAACTGCTGCTGGAGAGTCTGAAGAATCATTCTTTCACTTACTTCTGTGTGTGATGGGAAAGGCTGCGGATCTAAGTGACTTTGATAGAGGGCAGATTGTAATGGCTCGAAGGCTCGGATCAAGTATTTTAGAAACTGCACGACTTGTGGGTTGTTCGCGACCTACAGTTATTAGTACTTATGCAAAGTGGATGAATGACGGTGAAACCAGCAGTAGACGACATGGTATTGGACGTCCACACGCTATCGAAGAAAAAGGTCGTCGGAGACTGTCTCGCATGGTGAAGCAAAACCGGAGCCAGAAAGTGGCTCAGCTGACAGCCCAATACAATACAGGGCCAAGTAGAATAGTATAGGAGCACACTGTTCATCGGACACTGTTGGATATGGGGCTACGCAGCAAACGTCCCACTCGTGTGCCTTTGCTGATCAAGCGTCACCGCCAACTGCGTCTGCGCTGGGCCCGGGAACATCGCAACTGGTCCATGGATCAGCGGGAGAGAGTTGCCTGATCAGATGAATCACGTTTTGTCATACATCACGGCAATGGCCGTGTCAGGATACGCCGTCTTCCGGGAGAACAGTTGCTCCCTCAAAGGTTTAGTAGGTCATGCACAGGCCGGTGGTGGCGGTATTATGCTTTGGGGGACGTTCTCTTGGGCGTCTCTGCGACCCATAGTTGTGGTACAGCAGACCCTGAATGCCACAGGGTATCTGAACATCATTGCGGACCAGTTGCTGCACCCTTACATGGCCTCTGTTTTTCCAATTGGAAATGGAATGTTCCAACAGGACAACGCCCCGTTTCACAAGGCTAAAATATGTCGGAGTGGTTCGAGGAACATGATGCTGAATTCCAGTTAATGTCCTGGCCGCCTAACTCACCGGATCTCATTCCGACAGAACACATTTGGGAATTCATAGAACGGCAACTCAGAGTTAAAAAACCACCAAATAGAAATATCTCGGATTTGCGTGACAATAGGGAAGTATCAACCTATCAAATATTCCAATTTTAACTATTGCACATTGTTGACAGGCTTACAAAACACAAAAATTCACCATGGCCGAATTTTTAAAACCAACGATTGATTTTTTATGAATTTTTTAAAGAGCGATGCACAAAAAAGAGGTGTGACCTAAAACGTCAGCAGCTGACGTCACTTCCCTGTTCCGATCAGAGCTCCATTTCCATGCCGTGTTGCGCCCACCAGGAGGTGAATAGCACTGTCTTTTTCAGCCTTTTTAAAGCTTTTAACCAGCATTTTTTCCATCATGGAGCTAGGATTCACGAAAGGTCAATCCAATAACCTTCCTCAAGTAAAGTCATTCCTGGTGTTCGACTTTTTTCGAAAGGACGAGAGATTTAATGTCCTAGAAGTACGGGGAGTGAAACAACAAAGTTTCACCATTGTTATTCTTTAAAATTGTACGTACATATCCGTCTATGTTTGCAGTTCATATTATTCGCATTAGTTTCCCTTATCAAGATTGATCATTTCCATTTGTATGTCGATGGTTTTTTTATCTGAATATATAAATTACAATGTAAGAGCGCTATTCCAGTTCTTACTTGGCGGCTTTTAATGAGGCGCGCATTTTGTAACAACCCTACTGCAAGTGATTCCAGTACTAAGTTTTAGAGCAGTTTTTGCATGAAAATTTTTCGCTTTGTTGGTGATAAAAGTTGATCTGCTTTTTTTTCTTTTTTTTTTTTTGTGGAAAATTGTTTTAAATCCATTAGCACATGTTTATTATCCTTGAGTTTTTGTGCAACTTAGCAAAAAAACTAAAAATATATTTTTTTGCTCTTTTGATAAAAATAATAAATTTGAAAATGGTGTTCATTTCATAAAATAAGTACCTTTTTGCATGTGAGAAAGGTCTTGTATATATAGAAACGCTTCTGGTGATAAACTTAAAATGTATTTTTAAATTATCAATTTGTAATAGTTAAAATTTGAAGATAGTTTGAATGTTAAAAAGAAAGTATTAGTAGTTTTTGCATTGTTATTAAAATGGTAATAGTAATGCATCTATTACTTTCTATTTAAGTTTATTGTGCAGGGTTTAAATTCCTTTGTTTACTTGCATTTTTTAAAAAAATATCTCATATGCTTATTAAACATTTATTTATGAACAGTTGTGAACATATATTTCAAACTGTATTTCTCACTTGACATAGTTTTTAATTAAAATGCAGTGCAAATTTTCATTTTCAAAATAAACACACTTGAAAACACTTCTTTCGAAGATCCTGCTGGGACGGAACACGGAACAATAACAAATCGCTTGTGAGGAGTTTTTTTACATGTAGATACGCATCCAGGAACGAAGCAATACTTGTAATTGATTCTACAAGCCATGGCAAAGAAAATCAAATTAAAAACAATCGCAGAATGCATTAAACCCTACAGACAGCAAAAGATTTTCTCTAGCCTTTTATGCGCGATGCTGTTAGAAGGCTCTTGTTTTCCCGCGCTTTCCCCCAAAGATCGCCAAGCACTTCTTTGTCCTAGCCAACCCCGCCGCCTCGCAGCGCGGCAGTGACGTCAGTCAAAGGACTGATTTCGTTAACAAGCAAATGACGTCACTCGCGCGTGAACTTTAAAAAATTATTTTAAAAAAAATTTTTGAAAAAAAAATAGAACCGACTTCAAAATTGCTCTAAAAAGTGAAAAATAATTTTATTCTTTAAACACCATCGATAATACTTTTAAACATAATTTTTGAAGTTGGCGCAAAAACGATCGATAAAATCATTCACAGCCATAACTCAACTACAAGTATAAATTTAACCACGTCCAGTTTCTTCACTACCACATGCATTACGCATTGATGACAGCATATTTGAGTAACGATATAACTGTTCCGTTCCTGAGTTTGGATGATTTTTTGATAAAAATATGAACAAAGCATGGTTACAATGGATTTTACTTTTTGTTTTTGCGCCAACTTCAAAAATTATGTTTAAAAGTATTATCGATGGTGTTTAAAGAATAAAATTATTTTTCACTTTTTAGAGCAATTTTGAAGTCGGTTCTATTTTTTTTTTCAAAATTTTTTTATTTCATTCTTTTTAGTGTAAATGTAGATATTTCAGTAAAAGTAAGAAGTTACCTAGTAAGAAGTGCGGCTCTATATCACTGTATTGCTTTAGAAAAGCCTTTATTCAAAATTATCATTACAATTACTATTAATGTTACAGTTATATGGCACCAAACTTTTATAACAATGAGTTTCATATTGTCGCGTAGATGAAGATAGCGAAGACAATGTGAAAGCCTAATGAAGCGAATACTCGTTAGTCTCAACTCGAGATCTTTATTCAGAACCACGAATGAACGTTACATCTCCTTATATACAACTTGAAAAAGTGCTGGAACTTTCCAGACTTGAAAAGATACAGAAATTAATGGAACATTCGAGAAAATACGGGAAACAGTAGAAACGAAATTTTAGTAAAATTCACTTTGTCCTAGTCGGGATTTGAATCCGGGTCGCTCGTGTGGGAGACGAGAATTCTACCACTGAGCCACCGTTATCCACGGATGAAAAGTGCGAACTTCGCTACAATATCATTTTAATCATTTAATAGGGAAATTTACTGTTTTTTGCCCATAACTTTTTTTCTAAAGAACAAATATGGTCAAACAAAGTAATGGGACCTAAGTTGAGCCATCCTCTATCCATTAAAAAAAGAATCATCAAAATCGGTTCACTAGGTGGGACGCTATGAGTGGACAAACAAAAAAAAAAAAAACATACATACGGTATGAACTGATAACCGCCTCCTTTTTGAAGTCGGTTAAAAAGTATTAGTCGTATCGTAAAAATTTTTTCGCAGATGATATTCATGTATGTTACTCTATCATATAAAAATAAAATTAGAAAATCGAATACTTCCCTATTGCTTAAACATCTGGTACAATCTGTCTCCGGCCATCTACCAAGGACTTGTGGCATCCATGCCAAGGCGGGTTGAAGCTGTGTTGCGCGCCAAAGGTGGACCAACTCGTTATTGACAGGTGGTCATAATGTTTTGGCTCTTGAGTGTATATAAACCACCCTTTCCAAGAGGTTCTACCCTACTTCAAGTGCAGCCTAACAATATTCATTTCGTGTTTATTATCATGTAGAGACATGGCTTGGCAATGACATGAGCCCTAAGGAATGGAGTTGGAATATAAAATACAATATGCCTTAATCCAGTAAGAACAACCCTAAATTCCTCTCCAGATTAAATTTTAAAAATTATTTTCTCTACATTCATCAAAACTTAATGCAATGCATGTGGATGTCGAAAGGTAGGACTTCATTGTTCTGAAGCGTGCACTGCATAAAATTCCAAAACATTCCTGATTATTTCCGTAGATGTTGCGGAATTTCACGGGTTTTCACCTATTTCCCCTTAAAAAAGTTTTCTTAATATCTTCAAGTTGCATGAATGCAGACTCCTCTCTGGTGTGAAAAATATTTTTAACTACCAGTTTAAAGATTAACTGCGTGCATTTATTAAGTGTATTGTCTTTAGTTCGATTATGGCCTGTCCAGGTGGACTAAGCTCTCAGTGAGAGCTAATGAGTCTCTGGATAGCTGTAGCTTTGCAAGACAAGACTAGCAGGCAAGGGAGCTGCTTGGTTCTTACTTGCAATTCTGCCTCAGTGCTTAGCAAAATTCGTACGCCTTAAAAAACCTTGAAAAAAAAATTTCATTTTCAAGTGCTTGAAAACCTTGAAAAAGTTTTAAAATGCACCAGAGCCTGATTATCGCAGGGGCACAGACCCCTCTTCATAGATTTCAGGGGAGCCAAAATCCCCTTAATTTATCATGCAAAATAAAAATAAATAATGATTTCACTCAAAATCTAGAGTATAATAATATCATTGATATTTTTGCAAATGCCAAGACAAAGAAAAAATATCTCATAAAAATTCCTCTTAAAAATTTGATCTCTTTGCAAATCCCAAAACCACTCCCAGCTTGATCTGTATTTACTATTAAAAGTTATATCATAGATAACTTTGATATTTACGGTAAACTGTAACAGGCAAAGTTTAACCACATCTTATCTAATTATCATATACTATATCTCTTCTACTTTTTAAATGTTGCGATATGAGGTACCACTAAATTTAGCATGGTTGTGTTAATATGCAAGTATCAAAATATTTAGTAGCTTCAGAATAGGGGGAGGGGGCACGAAATGACTTTCATGCCCAGTGTCTTCAAAAATCTTAGTCGGGACTCTAGGGGTCCCTGAAATAGAGATGTGCCCCATGTCCAATATCAGAATGATCGGGCTCTTCTTCTAGGCACTGTAGTAAAACAGTTAAGTGACCTGATCGAGTTCAGCCTTGTCACAATAATGGAAACACAATGGAAGGGGCCTCTAAAATTAATGTTTGCCCTGGGCCCCACCTTGCTTTAATTGGACCCAGTGTGCTACTTACATAAAACTAGTTAGAGAATGATCTAAAGCACCCTGGCACAAGGCCTGTATAAGATACAGTGGGGTCCTAAGCATAAGCATAAAACCTCTATAAGAGGACAGACCGACTTATCAGACATTTTGGTTCCAAGACAGCTTTGGATCCAACCCTGTTTCTAGTATTTATAAATAAGTTATAACATTTGCTGGTTGCTATGTCGTAAAACAACTGATGTTTAATTGAGTAAAATGTCACTTAAGGTCAATCTAGAAAAATAACTTAATTCACAAATTAAACAAAAATATTTCAGGAATTGTTTACTGTAATGAACGCTATTTCCACACCTAATTTGTTTTTTTACCTTGTATTGATTAAATCTTTTTCATTTACAAAATAAGATAATCAAAAATCAATCAGACAACTCAGCTAAAGCTTGGGCACCAGTTTTCTGCAAGGAGGCTTTTTTTTTTTATAAAACCTAATTTTGTGCTCCTGCAGTTTTGGAACCAAAATGTCGGATAAGTCGGCTCCCCTTATATAATGTCTTTAGCTAAGCAAAGACATTTTTTTGGAATCCCCATTCAGTCACTTTTAGTCATTAGTTAAAACAATTTTTGCCATTAGGGGGCCCCTAAAAAATAGGGGCGTTAAGCCGCAGCCTAGTTGAACTATTCAGTAACAGGTCCTGACCCTAGCAAAAAGTATAAGGAAGATAATCGAAATATAGTTACAAAGGAAATCAAATAACTCTAAAATCATTTTTCGCTACAATTTTTTTTTTTTTTTTATTTTTCGCTTTGTTTGGGGGCTTTCGGCGATCGCCGACCTGACCAGTCCGGGTCTGCGCTCAATATTTCTGGCGACCAATAAGCTCGGCGCCAATGTTCCTTGCGCCCAATCTTCCCATTTCGATTAGAACACGCCTGGTTAGACACTGATTGCTCTATTCCGACGCACCTTTTCATAAAAACACAATGAGACCGGTAACTGCAAACCGTACTGCTCTTGCAACTCCGTGCTTTTCAAAACATTTCAAATCAATCAGGTGTTGCAGACAGTCAGGAAATGACATCCAGAGGCTGCTGTTTGTTATGGACTCATCAGTCTGGAATAGACAATGAGCGAGCTGGAGGCAGATGTTCCCTGAATTACTTCAATAACTGTTCTGCCTCAGTCCTGCCTTTTGTGAGGTAAAACTAGACTATAGTTGACAGACCATAGTTGAGGCAAACCTCAACCCCTGTGTGCAAGGTCGGGCGGCACATGACGGCGCCAGAGTCAAAAAGGCGCCGAGCTCTAACAATGAAAAATGATCTAAATTGGAGGAAAAAAATATCCATCCAAAAAAAATAAAATTTAACTTTTCATAATATCTAATGATGATGGTGGTGAAATTGTACTGCTCATTGAAACAAGCAATCTGTCTAGCTGCCCATCTAAAAGGAAAAATTATTGCTTTGTTGTGTCTAAACGCACTGTTCAAAAGATAAAACTTTTACACTAAAACCATGTGATGCTAATTAAGGCATATATTATCATTTGTCTTCCAGATGTGGAGCCGCCTATGCTATTACGGTAAGTCTATAGTACAGAAGGTTGAATTTTGCTAGTATGCCGGATCAGTAATTTTGTCTGCCTGACTTAATGACTTGCAAATAATAACTTGTACACTTATTTCCATGCCCTATTTATCAGCCCACTCCGTAATATGCTCTAGATCCTCTTGCAGCTGATTTGCTTGTTCTTCATTTTCTACAGTCCCCATAACTTTGACATCATCAGCAAAACAATTCATGTTCAAAGAAATATTTTTGTGAATATCGTTCATAAAGACAATGAACAAAACAGGCTCTAGCACTGATACTTGAGAAACTCCGCTTAAACCTCACTCCAATAAGAATAATTCCCCCTTACAACTAGAGTCCCTATAGGGACTCTACTTACAACTACCCTTTTGTTTCCTTCCGGTCAGCCAGTTTTTTACCCAAGGTGGCGCTACAATTAGGATAAAAACGAAACTAGCTTGTCTGCTACAATGTTCAACTACGGCATGAAGCTAGCAATGAATTACATTTGTACTTGTTTTTAATGATATTCTTGCCTTGTTTTCATATTTTGTGCTTGGTTGGTCAAGATATGGTTATTCTTAATGCACCAATTATTCATAAACTGTAGGTTTATTGGTTTTCTTTTCCTATTTTGATTTGTGTATTATTGGTATTGTTGCATATCCCTTCTTTGACCCTTTACTGTCTACAATCATTTTATATCTTTTTCTGTTTCTAAGTTCAGCTTTAATATATTGTCTACTATCCCTTTGTCACTGTTGCTGTAATTTCTACACAGGAAGATTGCATATTATTATTTGCACTGATTAATTTGATTGTTTTCGAGTCGATAAACACCAAGTTACCTTTAAAAATGTAGCTAGAATATATTTGTATCATAGCAGATCCTAGTAATTTAGCAATATATACTACTCAGTGTCAGTTTCCGAGTAGTTTACGTTGCAAAATATTTTCGTATTTCACACTGTCACAACTTTTTGGATGACTTGCATGATCCTAAGTAGTGTGAGTGACAAGACAAATTTTCTTATGATGTCTTTTTCAGATTTATCAGAAAGATTAACTGTTAAACAAGAGTTTCTACAAATATAACAACTTGAGAGCTTTTCATTTTCGTGCAATAAGTTAAAATACACGAATGACATTTTTTTCCTTTCCTAAAAAGTTTAACACGCAGAACAACGGGAAATCGCCATCGTTTCCTATTTAGATTCTCTCGCCAGATGGCGATGGCGTCTTGGTTACTTTCAGTTCCCAATATCAGCTAATTTGCTAAGTAGAGCAACATGCGGTACCTTATCGAAAGCTTTTTTCAAGCTGTACTATAGCTTGTGTCTTGTTGGTGTCAACTGTTGAGATACAGTTATCGTTAAAAACACTCGAAAAAAGTTATTAAGAACAATAGCAATATCACTATCGTCCTGAATTAAAAATCTGTGCTCATCAACCAGTGGCCCAATATGACTATTTCGAACTTTCCCCGAATTAGCGTATGCAAAAAACCTGTTGGGATTCCTGTTTATGTTATCTGCCAGTCTTTGCTCCAACTCCCTTTTCTGAGTCCGTACCAAATACTTAAATTTACGCCTTGCCTTACAATATTGGAGCCTATCTGCACTGTGACCAGTTTCTCTAAACCTATGAAAAGCGGCTTGCTTGTAAGTTAGAGCGTCTTTAGTTTCCCTGGAGAACCACAATGACAAATTTTAGTGTTGACTCCCTTTCTTCTAAAGCAAACATGTATATGTCAGTATTTCTGAAATTGGGCACAAACCTAAAATTCTCTACTTTGTGCATATCAAATTTAATCCCAAACCTAATATACTGTTGTGGTCACTATTTCCAGTGTGTTCCCCTACACATAACCCCTGAACAGAACCTTCCATGTCGCAGAAAACTAGATCCAAAATCGCGTCCTGTAGAGTACCCTGAGTTTCAATTTGATCTAAGAAACAGTCACCAATTACTTTCGAAAATTCCTCTTCTCTGCTATTACTATAGTAAAAATTATTCCAATCAATTCCTGGAAAATTAAAATCTCCCATTATGATGACTGACCCCTTGCTAGAAATATCACTAATAATACTAAACATCAGTTCGTCTTGACCCTGGCTTAAGTTGGGTGGCCTATAAATGTTCCCTAAACGTAGTTTTTTGCCCTTTTCTTACTCATCAACTCCAGCCAAATCATATCAATCTCATTAGATTTATCATTAATTACCAATTCATTGCAAATTAAAGTGTCTCTGACATAAAATAAAACCCCACCACCTCTTTTACCTACTCTATCTTGTCTAAACAAATTATACCCAGCAATAGATAATAAATCATCATCACTTTCGGTAGCCCATGTCTCGGTAACTCCAATAATATCCAACCTCTCGTCTATAATCCCAGACAACCACAAATGTCTCTTAGACATCCAAAAAGGTCCATGACATATCCAAATATCCATTGGATTTGCCATACAGCTGATGGATATCCATATCTGGTTATGTCTATGGATATGGATTTCTGGTATATCTTCAAGACATCCAAACGGTTACATGTTTTGGATGTGGATATTCGGATAGCTTATGGATATCCAGGTTTTGGATATGGATTTTCGCAAGTCGTCTAGCTATCCAGATTTCTACATGTTTTAGATATAGATATTTGGATAGCTTGTGGATGGCTGTTCAATAACCTGAATGTATCCATTGAAATATCCATCTAAGTCTCATTTATGGATATCTGCTAGATATTTGACTTTTGGATATTACTTGATTTGTTTATATTCAGGTCTCTGTGGCAAAATTCTTTTAATTTAAAGTTTTGTTGATTTGAGGTGAGTTTTTTTTAAATTCATTTCCTTTTAAAATGTGGTGAACTAAGAAAACTAACACTTCTTCTTCTAAACTTCATTGTTTATCAACAAAATCGCGATCGCGATACGGCGTGAGTTCGGTGGTAACAATTTTGTACTGGATACTTTTCTTTGCTGTAACTACATTAATTAATATAGCTATTTTCTTTTCTCAGATAAGTGTTTCAGATGCTGCTGATTTTGTGTTTTTCACATTTTAGAACATTTGTTGGTCAGCAAAAGTTAAGTGTTTGTATGTTACCTACCGCTTTTCCGTTTGATTTGAATGTCGGCCATTGCTACTTTGTTTGCTGTTTTAAAAATTTAGTGGAGTATTAAACTGTTTTGAAGTTTTTCTTTTCTTTATTGGTATGTTTCTTTGTTTCTGGTAAATGTATTTTTTTTTTACTCAATGATAATTTTTTCACTAATGAGGAGTTAAGTTCACAGGTACCCTAACTTTGATTTCTGTTCGTGTATGTTCGATCTGCATTTCTTCCACAATGTTAACTTTACATTTTTTTAAACATAAAAATCTATCTTGCAGGTAGGCTAGGTATTAACTTAGATTTCTTTGCATGTGTTGTGTTACTTTGCTGAAAGAATTAAAACTCTAAAGTTGTTTTGTGGAAATGTTTAAGGCTTATTTTCTAGAAATTTTTATGTTCATGAATGTTCAGTTTAACCATTCGATTTAAGCATGCATTCCCCCAAAACATCTATCCAGTTTGTTAATTTTTACAATTGCACATTGCTTGAATATGTGTTTGCATTATAAAGATAAAGATTACATTTTAGTCTTTCCCCTTGTTGTCGGATGGCACAAAAAGGCCCAATGCTGGGTTTATTATTTGCATTCATGTTTTAGCACCTCATCTTTTACATTAGCAAGATGAGCACTACTATTAATATTATTTCTCCCTAAAAGCTATGAAATCTCATATGCTGGAATTTTGGTTTTACCAATGTATTAAAAGTGTCTCACTTACTCCTCCATAATAATAAGCATTTTTTGGCATGATTTTTTCTTTCAATTTCCCGATTGTTTTATTTAAATTCAAATGGTATTATATTTGCTTGAAAACTCAGCCCACTGTTGACTAAAAAGTGGTTTTGTTTAAAAATGCCAGGTTAATGAGAGTGCATATGTAAAGTTTTTCTCTCAGGTGTTTTCGTTCTGCCAGGATGTAGATGAGTTTTCTGGATTTGACGGGGTTATTAAGTATCAAGTTTTTGGAAAATCTAACATATTAAAATTAGCGTAATGTTTTATAAGTCTCTGAATGCTGTAAATTTTGCAACAATTAAATATGAATCCAAGTTAGCCAACTATTACTCATAAAAGTTTGGCTTCAAAATTCACATTGTATGTATTTGATGTGTAGGTTTCACTAGTGCCGTACCAAGTTGCTCTTAGTTCGAGTTCAGAGCATCAACCTTGTTGACATACACTTTACCGAGCACTTAGAATGACACTAAATACTCATAATACAATATACAAATTATTCTTTTCCAAATATTTAATTATTTTATAGTATGAAAAGAAAATAGAGAATGAGAAACATCCGGAGAGGAACATTTTACCGCGACTACCTAATAAAATTGATGCAGTTTCTTTTTTATGTTCCTTCTCTGTCAAGCCAGTTTATTTTTAATTATTATTATTATTTTTTTTTTTTGCAGTATCCTGTGTTTGTCAAGTATGTAAATATATAATTCATAAATTAATATGAAAAACAAGATAGCAAATATTTATTTCTTTATTTTAGCAGAGAAGAAAAAAACCAAGCAGAAAAATTACTGAGAAAAACATTCAGGAGGAACTATTCAAATTAATGTAGCTTCTCTTTTATGTTTGTTTTCTGTGTTTTCGACATCTTTTAAAATTATATCCTTTAACACTCAAACATATAAGGTAAGTATATCTTATAATTTAATAATTCCAAATGTGAAAACACATGCTTTATGCAGCATCAGTCCATTATTTTTGCAATTTTCTCATTTTTTGAATTAAAAAGTTTTCTTGGCTGTTTTTCAGAACAAAAGTTAGAAAAGGGAGATGTTTAATTCAAATATTTTGGAACAGTTTGGACTTTTTGGTGAAAAGGTCTTCACGCCAGTTACATCTGCAATTGTGGTTATGGCTGCAATTTTCTTGAGTATTGTATACTCGACTGCAAGCTTACTTGACAATGGAGAAATAAGATGAGACCAAATGAAGGAAATAGTTCATTGTGTCTTTTCCGATATTCGGGTGAAATTACGCTCTACCGTTTAGAAATCAGATTTGTTCGTTAAACCCACGCATACTACCTTTTTTAGTCATAATTTCAGTCAATCTTTAAATATTTTCAATGTTACGAACGAAGCAGCGCGGAACATTAAAACCATTTGAATCAAACACGCCAGCCAGTAGCAGCTCATACACAGGTGGTGATCTCCTCTTATTTGTGAAGCAGGTAGGGTGAGGAAGCTAGTAAGTGTGACGTTTTATCTGTTAACACGGTTTTTCTTCTGTGTGTCGTGATGATGTCACTGTCCACTTAAGTTGCAGGCAAGTATAGTTCCAAATGTCATGATGTTATTGTAATTGAAATTCTAAATTTTTGCATTAAATTCTAAGTATTTTTTTCTGCTGTAATATGTATTAACAAAGTTCCAGATGTTGCATTGGCATTGCCAAAATAAGTATTTTTATAAATTGGTTTTCTCCCAGTATTAATCAAAATTAGGGCAACAGGTTCTGCCATGAAAGTTGTGGTTAAAAATTAGTTGCGGCACATCAAAACCTGACTAGATAAAATTAAATAAATAATAATAATAAACCTGAATTTTTGACATCTTGAATTAAAATTAAGCTTTTTGCAATCATGAGTGTGCATGTACTGGTGCGTGTGTTTTTGTGTATGTGTATTTGTAAAGATATGAATGTTTGAAGGCGTGTGTGTGCGTAAAGACGTGTGTATGTTTGAAGGTGTGTGTGTAGGATACAGAAGCAACCGCACAGCAGGAGCGGATTCTGGTGGTCAGTGCTGCTGGTTTAGACCGTGCTTGCTGGAGAAGCAGGACCTGAGCCAGTCAACGGTGGTACTCCCGAGGCTCCTTTTCAAAAATCAAAGGACTAACATCATTCACCGGTGAAGTGAAAACAAGAAGCAATTCCTGATTGCTGAAAACAAACATAGATGTTTTGTCCCTGTCAAATTTTCATGCAATTGTGATGTTTTGTTTGTATGCATTTTTTTAAATGTTAGTCAATAAAAACATTTTACAGTAATTTTGATGACATTAAAGCTTTTTTCACTACGTAGAATTTAGTTAAAAAAAGTAGAGATTGCTGTGTGTAACTCATGTAAAGGAAGGAGCATATAAAGGTAGGTCATTTTGCCTAGGAATATCAAAATTTTATTGAAGTTCAGTTTTCAGATTTGAAATTCGACATCTTTTAAGAGATATGAAACAAGATAAATATTTTCATATTTGTCTATTATTTTTTTTTCAGATTATACATGCATTAATCACAATGCATCATAATATTTTAGTGTTATAGTTAATTCTTTTTGAACACTTATCAAATAAACTAAACTTTATTAAGTATTATGCTTTATTAAGTATAAAACTTCCAAAAAGAAAATGATACTTCAAAATTCAGAAAACTAGAATTTGCAAACTAAGATTAAATTTAATTCATTTTTTAGAGGAAATAGGAACCGTTTTGCAGAAAGGAGGGGGAAATACAGTCGAGCCCGCCTATTAGAATATCGGTTAACTGTATATCCTGCTTAATGCAATACATTTTCAATGTACAGAACCATTTATGTCTATTTTAATTCTGTTTAATAGAATATCCGGCATATTAGAGTAATTTTTGTGGAAGACTGGCTATTCCATTAGGCGAGCTTGACTGTATTTGGAAAAAATCGTAACACTGTGCAATAAAACATTTTATAGTGCACAAGTGATAAGAACTCATCCTTTGAGGATCATCAAGTCAATAGAACAAGCCTGTAAATAGAATGTTATTTTTATTAAAATTTTTGTGGCATATACTTTAAATCTATAGACAAACTTACACGTTTTAAGATTGTTTTTTTTATCAGCAAATAAGTTATTTACAAATATTAACACTTTTATTCATAAGTATCAGGAACAGATCTTACTCATGGTGCCAAATAAGTTACTTAAAGTATTAAAGCTTTCGCACTTAACTACAGTTATTAACATGTTTCCGAATTATTATTAGCAGAGATGCTAAATTTAGGTGATTTATTCATCGACACCAAAGAGTTGCTACTTTTTAACTTGTAAAATTGGTTAAAGCAAATTACTTGGAAAGTCTGAAACAGTATGCGAAAAAGTAAAAACTCCTTTTATAGGTACTCACAGGATGAAAACTCATCCTTTGATGATTATTGAAAAATGAAAAGTCTGTAAATAACTTATGAATCTAGACTTCATTTATTACTAAATTTTGTGGAATATATTTTAAAGCTGTAAACAGATTACAGGTTTAAAAATTACAATTTTTTATATCAATAAATTAATTTATTTGCAAATATAACACTTATATTCATGACAATCGGTGAAAAAAATCTAGAACAGTATGCAAAAAAAAAAAAAAAAAAAATTTATAGGTAGGTATAGAATGAAAATTCCTCCTTTGAAGATTGAAAAAAAAGAAGAAAAATTTATAAATGACTTTTATGACTGAAGACTTTATTTAAAACTTATTACTAATATTTCTGAAATATATTTTAAAGCTGTAGACAAGTTTACAGGTTTCAAAATCACAATTTTTGTGTTTCAATAAACAAGTTATTTGCTAATATAACACTTTAATTCATATTTATCAGTAAAAAGGATCGTCACTGCATTGAGAAAGCAAATTTAAGATATTTTCCAAATAACTTATTTTTTAATACACAAAAAGTTGCGTGTTTTAAACCTGTAAATTTTTTTCCAGCTTTAAAATATATTTAAAAACATGAAATCTATAAAACATCGATTCTAATATCTCCTATACATCTATATGATCAAAAATCCATATCTATAAGCAGTTATAAAGACATCCAAAAGCTTTCTGGACATTACATCCTATGAATAGGAAATAAATATCCTCTACATGTGCATGAGCTATCCAGAATATCCCCTTCATATCTCTGAGATCGCCGCAGAACGTCTGGATATTTTGGATGTCACTGGAAGTTAAAAATTTTCAACCTTTCGACCACTGGTGGATATTCAATTAGACATTCGGACATCCCATGCACATGTTTTGTATTTGGATCATATCCAGTTCTATGGCTAGTGGATCTCTTGCAGATAACTTTTAAAGATAGGTGGTTGTCTGGGATAATGCTTTTCAATTCTTCCATCTTGTTCCTAATACTACGAACATTTGTATAAAAAACCTTAAGTAAGCCCATCTTACTTTTATTTAATGTTGCACTATTATTTGAATCCCAACTGTTAAAATCTTTTCTCTTATTAGCCACCCTATTTCCGTTTCTACTAAAATCCCAATAGTTTGTACCCTTTCGAATTCTGCTCCTTAAACCATGCCCCCCATTCTAACTTAGTTTTTTGATTCTGAAGCCTCTAAAACCAAACCACTAATCATTTTGACCCCTGTAGAACTCAGATGCTATGGGCACTGACCGACCCTCATATGAAACGTCATGAAATCATCCCCCGGGGAAACCAATTGCTCATCTATTCAAACAAACTAACTTTCTTTAATTTACCTAAAAACATAAAAGACACATAATTACAGTAACTTTGGCAGTTGGTTCAATAGTTAAATAGCTTGTTATAACATATCTCACGGGGCCTCCGTGGCTCTGTGGTAGAAGCTTCATCTCCTAAAAGCCGGAGGTCGTGGGATCCATTCCTGCCGGTTCCCTGGGTGTTATTTCCTTCTCTTGTGTTGTTAAAATTCCCTGTGTGCCTCCGGAGAAAAGACGCTTGGCACACAGTCTTCTATGCATGTGAAGCTGTTTAGCTACTAAATAAATAAAATAAATAAATAACATCACCAAGGTAACCGCAATATTGGTTTTCACTCTTAAGCGAATGCTGTGCCACAATCTTCCTACAATCTTGTTGACGAACTATAAAGCCAATATCGGCGCAACATTGCTAAAATCACTTGAATATTGTCCAATATAAAGCTAACGTGAACAGTCTCACGCCAGTATTGAACCAAGATCAAATGCTGCTTGGGTTTTGGACAATATGATGATAAAACTTATTTATGTTACCAAGTTTTATGGTAATTTTTTATGATAAAGATTAGGGATAAATTGCCCCCTCCCCTTCCCCCTAAAAAAACGTATTTCAGTTCGTCTGCAATAACTGTTTGTAATTTATAAAAACATTAGGCGGTGGATGAGGGATACAACAGGTGTGAAGGTCTTAAATATATGTATAAAAAAAAAAAGGCTAAGCTAACAAAATCTTGTATTATTTTTCAAGTAAAAAGTATAGGTGCAGAACGAAAAAAATAAAGTTCATTGAATATAACGGTGTAACTAATAATACATACAGTAGAACCTCCAGTAAGGGACACCTCTATTTAAGGGACATTTTTTCTGGTTCCAGTCCCTTTGAATAGTGACTTCCATGTATTTACCTCTAATTAAGGGACAGTCACAAAGCAAGAAATAATAATAATAATAACAAAAATAAAGTGTAAGCGCATAAGAAAAAGTGAATTTACTGGAATTCAAGTTTCACTTTTCCTCTAAAAATTAATTGAGGTTAATTTGACATAAACATATGTGAAGGAAACAGGTAATGTATTGTAAAAAAAACCTTGCTGAGATTAACATGCATGATTTGCCCTCTCAACAATTTCAAGTAGGTTCAGGGTCGACGGAGAGTGCACAACAACTAATTAGCTTTGTATATAAAACTTAAAATTTGAACATTAATTGTAATTCACATAGTAATTCACAACAATGTAAGCTACATAACATAACCCTTTCCGGCGCGGTGGTCACAAAAAGGGACACCAATTTTAAAAATTTCTTTAAAAAAAAGTTTTTTCTTTAAAACTCCAAAAATTGCTGCATTAGTTGCTTTTATTTCTCTTTAATGCACACAGATGGCAGCACTATTAAATATGACTCTTTTTGTTGGCTTAATTTCTTGTTTAAAATACCTCGATTTTCAAGCTCAAATACAATATTTTTTTCAAGATTTTAAAATTTACACCATAAACTAAATTAGTCAACCATTTTCCGTCAGGAATCCTGAGCTAATCAACCATAATTTTGCAAAAGATTAGAGTTCATTTTTGAATGCATAAACAAAGTTTCTTTCCAGGTGTCCCCAAATATGGACACCGCCCGTCTAGAGCATTGATCTCACTGTTGTGGGTGAAAGATGTAATTTGATACATTTCAGAAAAGGGGGACCAAAAGAATAGTTTACAATGGGCTTTTGTTTATTAATTTTGGGTTCTTGACCCAGAACAGGTGGATTTGAAGGTCCATGACTGCAGACATTTGAGATCTGCTTTTCCAACCAGACAGTTGTATACCTTTTTTATTATCAGCTTTGATATTATTTTTTCTGTAAATGGTATTATACAGTCGTATTTTTTCATTTAATATTTTATAGCACAAAAGGAATGCACATAAAGCAAGAACAATGTGCCAAAAATATTTTTAACATTTTAAGTTGCTTATTTAGATAATTTGATTTAATCTATATGAAATTTTTGGAATTTTACTTCATCTTTATGTTGGAATTTTTATAGTAAAAATATTGAATTTAGTGTTCTAAATATTCTTAATGGCATAAATTATTGAAATAATTAGTAAAAATGCTTAAGAGCTTAAAATATTTGAAATTACTCCAATTGTCATACGAGGTAAACATAACCACTTCAGAAAACAATTTCTGCTCTAGGAGGGCGGTGGTCACAAACGGGGACACCTCCCTCAGCTGGAGGGGGTGAATTTAAAAAAATTTTGACTGTAAAATCTATGTCCAGATAACCAATTTATTCCATCCATTGTGTTTTTTAATTATATTTCTAAAATTTTAATGACCCGCGCCTGTAAGGGATAAAGCAAATATATGTAATGAATTACTTCAAAATTATTTCTGTGTGCTACAAAACTCTACCATTACAAATTTTTTGATTAAATTTAAATTAATAAAATAATATAAACTTAGAAATTTGAATAACTGAATTTTATTTAGCACCGATGAAACATTTTCAGTATTTAATCATCAATTCATCCACCTCCGAATAAGGGACACCTCTATTTAAGGGACAAAATGTCTGGTACTCTTAGTGTTCTTTTATTGAGAGGTTCTACTGTACATGCAGAAAATGTATCAACTTTATTAGCTGTTGACATGAACTGTTTCGTTTTTCGTTTGTCTTGAATTTACAATAAATAAATAAATAAATAAAAAATGAATAAATAAATGTGGACATTTTGAAAACGTCATTCTGGAAATACTCGATGAGTTATCATCCAAATCAGAGCAGTAAGCCGGAAATGATACGAAAGTAAATAAAAAGTCCTTTTCCTTTCAATCTTTTTGCTGACAAATTAAAACAATATTTTATTTTTCATAGAAAATGTCATTATTTTAAAGTTTATACGGCAATTAACATTTTTTAAAAATTGTTTTTATTTTTAATGCAGTGTTACACATAACGTATTTTTGTATTTTTGCTATACTGCTAACTGTTTAGAGTAAATTAAAAATAGAAAAAAATTCTTTCGACATCTTTCATTTTGTCTTTCAATATTTTCCCGTTGTTTCATGAATGTGTTGTTAATTTCATCAGAAATTTAATTTTTTGTTGCCTACTTATAGCGGTGGCACTAGATGGCAGCATGAGGGATACACTCGTATATGACGTCACTGGTAAGGTAATGTCTCGCATGGCGATTTTTAACCGCCTCTGTCAAAATAATGGTAATTTTACATTTTACTTTATGAAATTAATTATATTAGAAACATGTAGCCGTTGCTGTGTTTTGCGTCAAACGCTCGCATGAAATAAGAAGTACATACGGTATTTATTTAAAATAGGATACTTTGTTGACTATTTAGTTTTTTCTACTTTTATTAAATTTTTTAATGTATTTGACTGAAATTACTAATGTATTTGACCCTACCCAATGAATTTAGGTGTTAACTATAGATGTTCGTTCGAATCTTAGGGAAAATAGTATTACTGATCGTATCGTATTATTGTTTTAAAAGAGTTATGACGTCCAAAAAGATACATGTGTTTTGAATGCCGTGTTTTTTCCGCCTTCAGTGTGAACCACTAAACAAATTGTTCAGATTAAAAATTTGAGTTTTGTACATAAAACTCATGTATGAGAAAATGCTACTCATCCACACAATAACTTTCACTTTTAATTATCATAATTAAATTTCTATTTTAATTTCGACTTTTTAAATAGATTTTTTTTGTTTGTTTCTTTACTAATACTTCTGTTTTGATTTTTAATGCATAAATGAAGACAATTGTAATATGTCTCCACCTGTTCTTCGATAACTGCGAACACTAAACTTTTAAGATAAATAAATACCTTTGTGCTGAACAGTAAAGTATGAAAAACAATGTTAAAAGAAGCACAAATTTGCCAATTACAGCAAACACGTGTTTCGGCGTTACAGGGAACGCCCTTTTCAATGCAAAAAGTAATTAGCTTATGGATGAAAAGACATCCGACAAAAGCCTTTGTCGGATGAAGTGAGAACAATAAGCAATCGTGATTGCTCAAAAAACATTTTGAGTAATTGCATTCATTTGCTGTCCAAATTCCTAGTAAAATGATATTTAACAAATAAATTGAAAACTTGCACTTGTAAAAGTTTAGATTTTTTAAAATTACACTAATATTTTCAAACTTTTTTTCTAAATAAAGCTAAAATTTCATATTTTTTTGAACAATAATCAATGTTCCCTCTTGACCCCCTATCATTTAGGGGAGTTGAGAGAAGCAATCGCCCTCCTCTGGTTTTGAGAAATTAATGTATTTTTACATTTATATGGGCATGTTTTTTGGATATAACATACATTCATTGTCAACCCCTTGATTCATGGGCGGAATTAGACTTTTGTATCTAATTGGGCTAAGCCCCCCTGACAGAAAAATAGAATCAAAAGTTGAGATTGAAAGGTAAGAAGAACAATACTGTTTGTTGGCAGAGGAGGGAGGATCATAGCCGTATCTCCTGTAGAATTTTTTCAAAATTGAAGACTTGAAAACATTTATGATCTTTGATGGTGTTACAGATGAAAGTCTGGGAGAGAGACATGTCAGAGCCCTTTCCCAAAGTAAAATTATTTTGAATATCAATAAAATTTTGCACTGTATTCATATAACGTTGTTTTTTTTAAAAAAAAGAGCAAAAAATTAAGAGCAGTAATTCCTGCACTTTTCAATTATTTCGTCTTTATTTCACTGTCAGACCATGTTCAAATTTCAGAATGTTTTTTTTTCTAGAACTGTTTGGGGGTAAATTTTCCTAAATTGTACCCTGCATATAAGTTCCCCCTAACCTTAAACTAATCTTTTGTACTAAATTTCTTGAGTCATACGCTAGTATATATGGTAGATAATTATTAAAATAATTGTTATATACAGTGAAGTACCGTTTATATGTTTCTCTTTTATGTTTTTTTCAATTATAAGTTTTTTAAATTGGTCCTACAGAGTCTAATACACATTAACCTATACATATTACACATTTTTTCATTTGTACGCTTTTTGCATACAGTCCCTTCCAAACGTATAAATGGTGCTTCACTGTATGCTCAAAATTTTATTTTTAAGAAATCACTCTACTTTTAATGGGAAATTTTAAAATCATTTACTTTCAATTTTTCTATTATAACTTTACCAAGATGCATCGTTATAATTTTGTAACGGAAATGCTTTTCAGCTTTTGCAGAAAATAATCCGAAAAATTGTTGTAAACATACATTATATTACGATATTATTATGCTGTAATAATAATATTTTAAAATTTCACCATTCTAGTAAAAATATGTATATTTATTCAAGCACTTGTATCATAATATAGTAGTCTCACTCACCCAGATCAGATTTGTAGCTTTTAAAATTTTTTTATGTTCACAAAGATTATTTTAAATTATGATAGCAAGAACATAGAGCTATAAGTACGCCAACGCCAAACATTTACTTTTTATTTTTTATTCAATGTACAGTCCCTGCATGGATTGTACAATGATTTATGGTACTCTAACAAACACCACTGCTGCTGAATTATTGACAAAGGAAAGTGTTAGATTAACTGTGTTTCATTCAAACAATCCAGATTTTTGAACCAAGACAGAGTACCAATTTTTTGTTGAGAAAATATGAAATTTTTTTTTCAATATTTTTTGTGTCTATGTAACAATTTTATATAATTTTGCTATAAAATGTAATATATTTTGTTTCAATGAATGGTAAGTCTGCTTATTTAAGAATTTGCTTAAGTATCCGGATTTTTGATGAACTGGATTGACCTTCATCCCTGTTAGTCTGGATTGTCCCCTGTTAGTCGCATATGTGTAACAAGTTTTTTTTTAGTTGTCACTCCTTCTCAATGCTGGACAATGACTTCAAATTAAAGTCCCCCCCCCCCACCACCAATGCTATTTTTGGTCAGATGAGGGAGGAAAATGCAATTGTGCTACTCTCCAGACATTTTCGAAAATTGAAGTCCTAAAAAGGCAATTTTAAGTTATCTTTAGTGACATTAAATAGTAATGTGAATGTGTCCAGGTCAGAGGTTCTCTTCCAGGGAGGGGCAGTTGTCACTCTTTGCCCTTTCTGGCTATGTCTATTTGTGTTAATTTATTGCTAAATTTGCATTGTCCTTTGACTTTTACCATTTGTCAGATTTTGTGATCTTTTTTTTTTTCTCATACATCTTATTTTTGTAACTATTAAATATCCAAAGTATCATTTAAATTGAACAATGAACTTAATATAGAATGTTTTTATGTTATCTAGGTCAAAATCAAGCTGAAAGAAAAGTATCAATATCAACTAGTTTGTACTTCAGTTAAAAGTTAAAGTATGTCTGTTTCTGATCATGAAATGTTTCTCCATTCTATCAAGTTTTTTATTGTCTCTGCATTTTCTTTAGAAAATCATCCATTGCAGTGTATTTTTTAATTTTTTTGTTATTTTGTTCTATTTTAAACTTTTCAATCATGTGTTATGAAATATATAACTGATCCCTATAACTGAGGGATGGCTTCATATAGTTAAAAAAAAAAAGTCTAGACTCGTTAAGATATTTCTATTAATGAATCTTTATTACATAATATTTACTAGCGATTAGGATAAAATTATGTATAAAATACAGGGGCAGATGCAGACATTTTTGGAGGTGGCCCCAGAAATTGAAAACCCCCCCCACCCATACAGCGTTTTATAACTTAGTTTTCATGGCATTATTTAAAATTTTTTTAAGGATCTCTTACGACAAATTAATCTACTTTTAATTTAAGTACATAAATGTAATGTACTAATTAAGCCAATTAAATTATGAACCCTATAGAATTTTAAGGAGATGCTATAAAATCAGTGGTTTTAATTAGGAACAATGTCTAAATAATAATAACAAGAGTGAAAGGTTATTAAATAAACCATACCTGATTTGAGTTTTTATAAATTAATTTGTTTTAACTATAAAATGTTATGTAATTATCAAAATCATAGTTTCATACCATATCAGTTTTATGGATGAATTCAGAAACTATTTCTTTCCAGATTACAAAGTAGTTGCTGATTTGTTTTTAAAGCTGTAGTTGAGATAACGTTTTAATACTACATGTCGTTATTATTAACATAATGATTTTGCCAAGAAACTACCGTGTAATTTTTTGTATTTTTTATAAGCTGAAAAATCTGTTGTTACGCAAATAGCTTCCTGGGTTGAAATGACTCTCCTAGGTACGTCATGTACATTTTTAAAATGAAATTTTAATTATTGATTCTATCAATGAAGAAATAATGGACGAATTGAGATTTTATGTCCTTTGAACTCGAGACCAGTGAGTTAAATGGTTGTTAATGTTAGAGGCCAGATTTGTCAAGGCTCTTGCCTCTGACTCCGATATTATTTCTTTAGCAAACAAAATGCTTAAATTTAAATGTACTTAATCGGTTTTGTGTTTTTTTACATGAATGTAAAAAATGTCTTTATTCAAAAGAGAAGTATATTAAAAAATCAAAATGAAATAGTTATATTAATTTATCCCTTCAGGAGGTACCCCTCTCTCAATTTTGCTGCTGGTAAGACGCTAGTAATAGCTATTGTACTCATTAATATATATATATATATATATATATATATATATATATATATATATATATATATATATATATATATATATATATATATTATATATATATATATATATATATATATATATATATATATATATATATATATATATATATATATATATATATATATATATATATATATCCATGGTATGGGAAGAAAGATGGCACTTTCTGGTTGCAAGTTTTTATATTTTATGTACATATTGTTGATTTTTCTGTCAACTTTTGTAAACAAACATGCAACATGTTCATCTAGTTTCTGTCGTAACAAATTTAAGCAAAACATGGTCAGCTGCCTTAGAATTGCAATTTTTCCAGACTGAGGCTACAGTAAATTTAGAAAAGGAATAACTCCTTGCAAATTTAAAATCAGGGCTGCCTTCCAATTTTAGAATAAATTTACTTAATTTAGAAAATGTTTTTCACTTGCTTAATTTAGCTATGATCAGTGTGAAGTTCGCAATGTTATCAAAGGCTCAAACAATAGGCGAGAATTGTTGTTTCAACTGGGACATTCTTGTGAAAAAGGGAATTGCAGAAGATGTTGTTTGCATATGGAAAAGCTGTTAAGTCGGGACAAATGTTACGAAAAGCTGAAAATTTGGATCGCTACAGCCGTTTGGTGATCATTACAAGTGTTTGAAAATACATTAATAATGTAGGGCTTCAATTGTGACTAATTTAGAAGTTCCCTACAACCGGGGGATTGTTACACTATAACAAGGTTCAACTGTATTTACCTTTTAGAAATTTTTCTTTAATTTTATAAGTTTGATATCCTCTAACTTTAGGAATTTTACTTTACAAAAATTTAGTGTGAAACTTTTTTTTAAAAATATTATTTAATAGTTCATATTTTTTACAGCATAATTGATCATGAAAAAGAAGTTTCTTGGAAATTCTTCTGTTCGGTATCATAAATTGACAAAAACAGATGAAGGATTTATTGACTTACAGGTTTGTATTATTAGATTTGTGTGTTATTTTTTTCTGTTGCTGTTTTCCTTTCAGTATTTTTCCTTTCGCATTAGTTGACAAAATACACAGTATCTTTGAACTCAAAACTTGTTTTCTTCCCTAAAGTTAGTTTTAATAACAGCACTGTACAAAATATGTTTTGATGCTACATAGTTTTATGCAATGAGGTAAAATGTCTCTTCACTCTGAAAAAAAGATATCTATTTCCAACAAAGCTAAGAAGCATCTTCTGCCTTTGTATAGAAGTTTGGTAGGACCTCATTTAGAGTGTGTTGTTCAGTTTTGGTCTTATCTTTGATCATCACAATTGTGTTTGTATTTGTATTTCACTAAGTGAAGATATATTTTCAAAAGAAGCAAAATTATGCTGAAAGTTAGTATTTAATTGTTTCACATAGTATTGAAGAGTTAAAAAAGCAATGCTAATCAGTTATTGTGCTATGTTATTTATCTTTTTTTATCAATAGGTGGTGATGCATTTCATTTTTGGATTTGGAGCCAAAATTTTCTTTTTTTGGCTTTTGTTTTACATTGACATTGCAGTATTTTTTTAGCCAAGTTGTACATTTTCTGCAATAAGTGTGTAGTGTGCAGCTCTTTGCTAATAATGCAGTTATATTTTTTTAGATTAACAACTAGAACCCACCACAAGGTGGTGGTTGCTGTTTGTGTTCCACCCTGTCTTTCTCTTCCACCAAATTAAGAAAAACAGTTATTTACAATAGTTACATTTACAATATATTTACATTTGCAATTCCAGTAGGCATAATCGCTAGAAGGTGTTGGTAATGATCGTGTGGAATAATTGAAGCTTCATGGTAGAAAAAAGTAAAGAAGGAAAATGAATTATGGATTGGTATATATGTCCATTGCTGTTAATTTGAGATTTAAAAATTGGTTGTAAGGTAAATCCTAAATAGTGTGTTTGGTTCCATGAATTTATAGCTGGCCACTGGAGGCTATCCTTATTTAGAGATGGCCATTTGTAGATGTTTTACTTTATGCACAACTTATTCACATTTAATGCCTTCATCATTAGTTTAATTTTTTGAATATGCTTACTTGTTGTTTGAATTGCTACTTGTTTTTTGCTTCAGAAGATTTGAAAGTTTATTTACAATAATTATTTAAATTTAGTTGCAGTATTTATTATTTTTGTTTTTTCTTAAAACAAATTGTATAACATAGTATGCTTACCCAAGAAACATGTACGGTGCGGAGCTGGTTGGCCAACAGTGGCTAACTGTAGAAACTGGTGGGGAATGGTGGGTTGGCAATGAATGATGTGCCAACGATGGCCCTACAGTTTCTGGGCTTCTTTAGGCCAACCGTGAATATTTTCAAAGGGCCGTCATTGGGAAAATGTTAGGCGCTGTAGCAGATCGTTGGTCCTTGGTGGGCAAATGGTTGGTTTGCTGAGGTGTTTTTGATCCAAAATTTAAGAAAATTCTAAAAATTTTGGATTGCTGTTTCAAAATATTTTGGGCTGACAACACATTCCAAAAAAAAAAACCCTTAAAAAATATTTTTTTTCACAATTTCAATGATTTTTGTATGTATATTTGAAGAGTTTTTGCAGTGGAGGGAGAGGTTCAAGCTATCTCATAGTTTCCAAAAATTTCACACTGTCTCCAGAAAATTTTACTGAACTCCACTTGCACCCCTGAGTTACTGTTGCCAGGGCAGACTTTGCCTACCATTGGCCAACCGTCTCCCAACCAATTGTGCTGCTAGGGTAGTAACCAATTACAATTCAGGACTGATCTATCAAAAGGAAACATATCCATTTTCCCAAAATTTTCCGGATGTGAAAAAAAGAATTAGGGTAACAGCAAAATAGTTTTATCATTTTTTCTGGGTACAGAATTGAGCACAAAAGCGTAACATATTATGTCCCAGAGTAAAAAGTTTTCTTATAAAAAAGAAAGAGCTATCATCATCTTAATTTTGGATATGTGCCCTTTTGAACAAAAACCTGAATGCTGGGAGTTTCAATTTCACCAAAACTCAAATGTTTCACCACCTAATATTCTCATATCGAAGCACTTGAACTTGAAACTAGTGGATTAGATTTTGGACATGTGATTCTTTGAATTAAAACGTTTTTGTACACTAGTTACATTCAGGATATGTCCCCTTTTAATCAAAATAAAAATTCTAGAGGCCGGATTTGTTACATTTTGATCAAAAAGTCAAACTTTTCCCTTAAATACTTTGTTTAGACTTTTTGAGAGTAAAGGATTCAATGAAGGTCACCTGAAAGATATAGAAAATGCCATAAAGTGATTTTTTCTTAAAGGTGGATTTGTTCCCTTTTGATGAATTACTCCTCTATTAAATCATCTCTAATGTGCATTGTTTACATTACATACTTAAGGTTCACCTGAAAATAAAACATTCTATTGTAGTTTCATACCAACAGCATGTAAATTTATTTTCTAATTGAACAATATACTCTCTTCTTTTTACGTTATTTATCCTTTGCATTGTCCAATGTATATAACAATATGATAACCCTCATATAATGATATTAAGAAGAAAGCGGTTCAAGTCTGAACTTTTCAATTTGTAAATAGGATTTATTCCATTATCATATTTTCAGATTGTACACTTTAAGTGTTTGAAGCTCTCATAAGTTTAATTGCTTTAGCAAATTCATTACAAGCAATACATTAGCAAAAGAAACATTTGAAGCAGTGAGAAGGAAAGGGATGTAAATGGACTTTTTAAAATTTCTTATGAAACACATTTTCAGTTCAGATCCTAGGGAGGCTTTCATTGCATTTTATTCCTAAATCATACTGTATAGCAGCACCCACCACAGCTACTAGTACCATCTCTTGCCTCAAAGCAGAGGATAGATTCCCCTACTATTTGTACTGGTTATCTCCAAAATTTTAATTTTATCACCTACACTGTGTGCTGAGCACAAAAGTCGTATCTCCACTTTTTATCAAAATTGAGTGAAATATATTTTAAAGGATTCTGAAAAAGTTGCATCTGAATCAAATACATGGAGAGGCAAAGTTTTCTACTGTAATTTTTCATTTTCAACTCGGCTGCAGGTAGGATTTTTGCGCTTAGTACGGCAGGATATTCCTTTTCTTCTCACTGCTTCATTCCATTATTGTTGCCATAATTAAAGCAGGTGTTTTAACCATAAGTAGAAATCAAATCATTCCAAGTTTTTCATGTTTAGTTTGTGTTGAAAATAAACCTGCTTTAAAAATGAAATTGTTCTTGTGTGTGGTGTGTAGGGTTTTGTGGAAACTAAAGATAAAATTGTGTGGTCTGTAGTTTCAGAAACCCAAGCCAAGAGTTCCATATCGAGGAATTCTGTTAGCTGCTTTCCTTTTCATCGCTGGAGGCTTACTAATACTGATTGCTGGTTTGCTATTTACTGGCCATATAAATGGAAAAGTAAAGTATTATTTTATGATTTCATATTGTATTGTACATAAAGTAATGTACAGTAAACTCCTGATTATCTATGGAACAGGGTGGGACGTCAAGTGTGGTATCGAATTTCGTGAATAATCCGCAAAATAGGTAAAAAACGTTACTTGTGTATGCAGGACGTTAAATAAATCAAAAACAATGGCATACGTTGTGATCCAAAGGTTCGGGGACAAGTTGTATAAGACCTTACCCTGAATAGTTCACATCACCAAAGCACATCCACCTTCAAAATAGTCACCTTGAGCAACTATGCACTTCTGCCAATGTTCGTGTAACTTTCGGAAGCACTCCTGGTAGCCATTTTTTGCAACTTCCTGTAAGGCCTCCTGCGCAGTTAAAAAGCATTTGCAGGGATGCTGATTTCTTTCATCAGATGAAGTTAAAGCTGCATTGGCGGAGGCTTTACAGGAGGTAGCGAAAAATGGCTTCCAGGAGTGGTTCCAAAAGTTATATGAACGTTGGCAAAACTGCATAGTCGCTCAAGATGACTATTTTGAAGGTGGATGGGCTTCAGTGATGTGAACTGTTCAGAGTAAGGTTCTATACAACTTTTCCCCAAACTTTTGGCTCGTATCTCATGCATTAGTTACTCATATAAAGCAGACTATAGTGAATTCAGGGAGAACTGATAGCGCAAGTAAACAAAGTAGGTTAACGCTTGGCGATGGCGTCTGATTGGCGATGGGATGGCGAAAACAGCACCAAAAAAATAAGCAAAATGTTCCTGAGAATAATCACCAATTTTATAAGTAATTCATGACAGTGGCGTATGTTGGCGCCAAACAGCACCCCTCTTTGTTTACTTCTTCTATCTATTTGCCTTGAATGAACTATAACTAAAAGATTAAGATAGGTTACATCAAGCATGTATGGGGAAATTTGAAGGATTTTTTCAGAATAAAACTGATCTGGCAATTCCATTATGTGCTTTTGTTTTGTTGCTAGCTCTCAAGTAGTAAGTAGTGTAGATCTAAAATCAGGTTTCAACTAGTCAGGTTTGGTGATTAAGGTTTGATGCCATTGGAAGGGAAAAGGGAGAAAGAAATCAAAATGTCCAAAAATGGATTTTGCATTTATTAAGTTTAAATGGGTACAGTTTCTTTAGTTTTCTTTCTTTCTTTTTTTTTTTTGAAAGTGAAAGACCAGGAATAATCAAGAGTTTACTGTCCTTTTCATTTTTCAAATATTATTCTAACTTAAATAATCCTCTTTGAAATGACAGTCATAAAGTAAACCCTATTTTTTATTGTTTCAGTTATTAACTTAAACAATAATTTAACTTCAGTTATTAGTTGTATTGCGATTAGAGATGTAAAATTTCTGGACATTTTTTGAAGTGGTGGAAAAAAACGTTTTTTTACTGGTTTTTTCGGGAATAATAGGAAAAAATGGAAAAATTTGTTTTTTATGAATAAAGATAGGGTTTCTAATAGATCTGGGTTTCTTGGAACTTATAAAGGGTTAAGTATTAAAACATATATGCAATCCACACATCCTCTTTTTCTGTTTGATGTAAATACACAAAAAGGAGGGTTTAATAAGATAAAAAGAACCTTTTTGGTTTATAACTGAGAGCTTTCTTAGTGGTAAAACACCAGAAATAAGTCGTTCAACCAATAATATTAGGTAAGGTGCATCCAATCATAACAATGACATTTTCTATTTTAGATTGCCTTTAAAACTTAAAATAGTTTTTTTAAATTTTTTTTAAGATAAGATTTTATTAAAAAAACACATGTACATAACAGTAAGCAAAATGAAATAAAGTAAAGTTAAAACATGCAAGTTATAAAACATAAATTACAAGCGTCATAGCAAAACATTAAGAAAATCTTGCTTATAGTTCAACATGAGTTAGTAGTATATTTAACACTAAAGAGCTCCAAAGGCACTGTCTGCAATGTTATTTAATTGGTTTAATATGGAGTACAAACACAAATATGCATTTAACAGTAATATTTACAAATTAATTTTACACAAGTAATAATTATTTCACACAGAACAATAATTCGACTGTTTGACGCCAGAAAAAAAAACACAATAATTCGCATTGAAACATTTTATAGTATAAAAAATACAATACAACCCCCCCCCCCCAGGTTGGCAAGTCAGTATATTTTATCAGCTAAAAGTTAATTATTGATAGAATGTCGTTATTTTGTACATATTCATTGATCCCTTGTTTTTGAAGTTCTTCTCATTTCTAACATCTTCCGTTAGTTCATTAAACAGCCGCAGTGCCAAGAAAAAGAATTGCTTTTTTATAATCGTTTTATTTGGTTTTATAACTTTATATTGTTTACCTGAAATTCAAGTATTATATTGTTTTTCATTAATTTCAAGCCAGTTATTGTTGTTATGTAAAAAATATAATATTCTCTGTGCATATATTTCTCTGATATTATAGATTTTCTCTGACTCTTGTAAAATAATTGTAATTTTTGATTTTCAAACATGATTACTGTCTGAAAATGAAAGCTATTGAGTTTTGATTTTTTCCAATTCAGTTTAAGTCCAAATCAAAACTAAATGAGGATTTTCTTTTTCTTTCCAACAGAAACCCCAAACCAAAACTGCCTTATGGTTAAGCTGAACCAAAACTTAAACTGGAGTTTCAGTTCATTCATATGGCCGTGCTAAGCACAGTAGTAAAAGTAGTCATACCTGCAGTTTAGAACAAAACTGAGTTATTTTTTCCTCAGTTTCGTATTTTACTGAATAAATAAAATGTTTTTGGGTCATTTGATCAAGAACTATTTTTTTTTTAAATTCTGAAAAAAAAAAAAAAAAAAAGACATTGGAATCATTTATATGGAAGAACCAAACTTTAAAATACTATCTCAGCTTGAGCTCAACTGCAGATTCCTCTTTTTTACTTAGCATGGCAGTATACAGGGTGCTGCAAATTTTTTTTTAAAGAACTCGAACAAAGATAGTGTCATCAAATTTAAGTAAAGTAATTTCATTTTAATGAGTGTCTTATTTATTTTTGTTTGTCACTTTTTTAGAAAATAATTTACAATATATCTCCTAGTTTATGTATTGTTTTTCATTTTTTTAAACAATTTTGAGCAAAAGACTTGCTATTTTAAAGTTGTTTAACCAAGTAGAAAGACTGTTTGCTTGTTGTGCCTTGGCAAACAGTATTTGATGCGGTATGCCGCTTCAAGTGGCTTGGAAATGACAGTCGATGTCTGGAAAGTGTACCAAAATGAACAGTGAACATTTCAATTGATCGTCATGCCATCAAAAAGCAAGATCAATGAAATCCTTGGGTTTCTACGAGAAAAGTCGTTCTTAAGATGGGAAATTTGTGACCGATAAATGAGACCAAGGGAAAAATCAGCGCAAACAGATGTTTTACGAGTTCCAAAAAGTTCAGGCATTCGTATGGCTCCAAAGATGCTAGAAACATTTGAGACATGCCGCAGTTCCTCGATGGAAGAGATACCTTTGATTAATTTACTGTTCAACCAGCTCATAACCCCCAAAACAATAGGATTTGGTTTGTCGGCACTCCAAGCACCTTAGAAAATGTTGAACATCGTCAAAGTCAGACTTTGTTTGTGATGGAATCAGCACAAGCGACAAAAAATATTTTTTTGTGGATGAAGGCCATAAATGAATCAAAAACTGTACCAGAAGGACATTTTAGAAGCTGTAGCACTTCTGTGGACCTAAGAGCACTTCAGCACAGCAATATAGACTGGACATTTCAATTTGACTTCACACCAGTTCACATGGCCAAAAAAAAAAGAGGGGTGCAAGGTGCATTATTAGCTAGTGGACGCTCTACTAGCTAAGACCTCAATCCCATTTATTACACTGTATAGCATGTTTTAGAGTCAAAGCTCTACCCTAAACTACACGAAAGTTTGGACTCGAAACCAATTGCTTTATAGGGAATAGGACTGATTAAAGGTAAAAACTCTTGCAACCCCTGATGAACATTTCAATAAAAAGTTGCACCTCTGTATTACTTCAAAAAACACCAGTTTGAAACAAATTAATTTATTGATTGCTAAAGGTCTTCTCATATTATTATATTTTGTGTTTTGTTAACTCATTTATTTTTCATAAACTTACATGGAAAATTTCTTGCCCTGTTTTTTTTACCACACACTGTACATTTGATTCACACAGTCAGCAAAAACAGTTCTTGATTAAAGTTATGCGTTTTTGTTTTATGAAGAAGGAAAATAAATTCTTCACGAAGAATGTTGGTTTTATTTATTTATTTATTTTTTTGCAAAAAGTATTAAATGTTTTTTGATCTATATGCAAATTATATTATCATACAACAACTTGCATTATCAATGATAGACAGTACTTTAAGATATAAGTAGGGGGTGGGGGAGGAAAGCAAATGAGAATTTAAGTATGAAAAATTTCAAACCACTTTTTGCTGAAAGTTTCAATTAAAACTGCCTAAAAAGTTGAAAAATTCATTTTTTCAATTTTTTCCGGAGTAAAAATAAACCCCTTCGGAAAAAATCGGTTATTTTCCGTTTTTTCCGAAATTTTACGTTTTTTTCCGTCTTGTTTGTCATCTCTAATTGTGTTTAATGTGTATGTAAAACCTTTTAATGTTCTATTTCAAATTATAAGTATTAGTTTCAGATGTTACCCTTTATGAAAGATTAGATAATCTCATAAGTTGGAGAATATGGGACAAAGTGAATTGTTAAAATGTTTTAAGAGTCTCGCGCACCACCTAGCAATATTTTAACCATGTTCTTAAGCATATAGTTTATTCTAGTGAAAAAATAAATAGCTCAATTAGTCAAAGTAAATAATGATACAAGCGCTTTTCAAAGTCCAATGCAGTAGTTATTTAGTTAATATTAAGCATATTTGAATTTTAAATGTTTGATACAATTTTTCTAGTGCATGCAGGGCAAAGTAGTTGTATTTCTTTATTCATTCAGTTAGTAAATCACTTGCATATTTATTTATTCATTCATTGCTTCATTTACATTCCTTTATTAATTGCTTCACTTATTTATTCATTCATTCACATATTTTATGATTTATTCCCTCTCTTACTTATATATTTTTTCTCACACATTAATTAATTTAATTTGTTCATTTATTTTTTCATTATTCATTCATTCTTTTAAAAAACTCATTCGTTTGAGCAGAAATATTTTCAATAATCAAATAAGAAATTATTAACTGGAAAAATATTTTATTTTTCACTTATCTCATGAAAAAAGTCAAAACTTTCCACTTTTATTTTTTCTTTGAAGGTACAAATTGACTTCTAAAAGTGAAATATAATGTTTCAATGCAAGTTTATTTATTAACAAAAATCATTCTTTCTTTATATAGGGGAGAGTGGGGCTGAAAGTTCTATTTTACAAACAAGCTCAAACATTTTTATAGAAACTTAGTTCTAGAATTATTTTTCTGGGGTTAAATCTGAGTGATGATGTTAAGACTTTTTTTGTTTTCTTTTGTATTTTGTAAGGTTTTTTTATACTTTATTTTATAGAACCTAAAGCCAAAAAGGAACAACTTGCCCCGTTTTGGGACAAGTTGCTCCAATATTTACACGACAATGACTAATGATGGTGATTTTCAGATTAACAACGTCTCGAGATGAGTTGCTTGTTAAAGGTATAATTTGTGATAAAAAAACAGTTGTTGATATAAGCAAGTGTTTATTTAAAGACTTATAAACAACATCATTACAATAATCATTTTTCTTAAGCTTATTGGATGTAAGCATGCGTTCGTTTATCCATGGTCACCGTGACACTCTATTCCATGAATACTTGAGAGTTGACTGTATGTGTATGATATTCTAATTGCTATTTTCAGCAACTGTTGCAATTACAGTAAACTCCCAATTATCCGTGGAATGTGGTGGTATGAGTGTCGTGGATAATAAAAATTGCAGATAAACATCAAAAAGACTAAAATAATTGACAAATTAAATAAAAATTGTCCTTATACAAAAACTTACTTGTATTGATACATAATACTTTCTACAAACAATGAAAATACAAACAGTACAGTAGAAATGTTTTGTATTTTTGCACAACAGAACTTAATATCTATATAGAACAAATGTATGTACAATGAAGAAAGAACAATAAATAAATAAAACAGAAACACAACTGAGTTTAAATTTGCAATTTTTCAAAAAAAAAAAAAAAATCCATTGGTGTTTGCTTTTTGCTGCGAAAATACATGTTCCTGATTGTTAATTGACTCGCAGGGAATCAGGAGTTTGCTGTACCTTTCTCCAGATTACAAAAAAGAAGATTGAGTTTTCAATTTTCACCTCTGATAATGAAAGTTGTACACAGATTCAACCAGGCTAAACTCGCAAAGGAGCTGCAGTCTCTGGCTAATGGCAGCTGAAAAAGAAAAGCCTAGACAGATTCACCTGCGTAGGATATGATTTTTCCAATGAGACATGTACTTTGAGCAAAATTTTCTCAAATCACCGCAAGGTGGCGTGATCAAGCTCTAAATCGAAAAACATAATCCTTTCAAAATTTCATAATATGAGATCTAAGCATGAAAGATATTTTGATTTTTGAAACTTTCATATTTTTTATCTGTTTATATGAGAAAGAATGAATAATTACGATGACTCATTGGTAAAAGTCAACATTCACCAATTTTGGTCTTTTGTGGTAACAAATGTATGCATGTAATAATTAATCAAATCTGCTTTTGTTTACTGCATTGCTGATACTGATGAGTAAGGGCAAGAAGTTCCTTGGGGTTAGCTCCTCCTTTTTTGGATGGCAAGTTGTTCTTATGAACAACTTTCTCCACAGGGAACAACTAGCCTCACATGCACATGTCCTTGAAGAATCAAATAATAGGTTAGATCACGAAATGTAAAATGTTTCAGCAAAGTATAGTAGGATGCACAATCTATATTTGCACAAAAATGCCAAAGAACTAAACACTAACTATGAAAAATCTAAAAAGTTCAAAAACGAAAATATTTACAAAAGTAGATTAGTGGTGCACATGCTCAGCTTTTAATGTACCGGGCATCCCTAGCGCAACTAACATGGCTGCCACCGGTTCCGCTGCAACATTCCATTTCACCAGGTATTATCTAAATATATTTATCTATTTTCTTCATTAAGTTATTTCAAATGGAACAACTTGCCTGCGGAACTTTTACCCCTGCTCTCCTCTACTGTAATTTTCAAAACAAATTTCTAATTTTTTCATTTTGTAAAAGGTAAATTACTTGAACCATTTCACTTTGCCCCAATTCACCTACTAGTACAATGCAATATTTTTTTTTTATAAAGGTCTTCAGTGAACATTACATAATTAATCATATCATAAAATAAGCTTTATGTTACTTGTTGATTTTTATCTCTATAGAATTTTCATGTTAAGGGGATGTAGAAGCATTTTAATTTTTTAGTTGAAGATAATTCTATCATGTTTTGTCTTACAAATTATAATAACACTTAAAATTTAACTTTCTTTGGCATGAAATGCGATGCTTCTTCTAAAATGAAATTTTCCAAAATGTTCAGAAGCATTTAGTAGGTATAATGTGTTCTTTTCTGTTTATTCTTTTAATGGTCTCTCAGAACCCTTACTTTTAAGCAACTGATCCTATTATGTTCATATGTTTAAATGCAGTGATGGTATGACCAAATTCCCCCTCCCCCTGGAGAAAATTTCGACTTGTGACACCTTTCCACAGGAAGAAAAAAAAAAAAAAAAGTCTCCTCTAGTGACCGATTGATATTTTTGAATTGAAAATGACTTAGTACAAAAATTTCTAGTATAGTCCAATCGTAAAAGGAAAATGTTATTATAAATGATATTCCTGCTTTTCATGTGATTTCAATGCAAACTTATTTTCTAGCATGTCGAAGGAGCATGGCCATTGTTAATCCTTGGAGCCTTGATGTTCATACCTGGCATTTATCATGTGAGAATAGCTTATTTTGCATTCCGTGGATATCCAGGTTATGTGTTTGATGACATTCCTGATTTCGATTAAATGTTTACAGTCATCTGAACATTTATACCTTGATAATTGTGATTTCATGCAAGCATTTCATCCTTTAAAAATTCCTAAAACTTAACCTTTCACTCATTCTTCTTCCATTTCATGATTGGTAGTTCACTATGAAACTGTATGAAGTTACCCAGTTTGTATATTTTTATCTTGTGCAATGTTACATGAAGAATAAATTTTAATCTGTTAGATTTGTGTGAAATTCTTTATTCATAAATTTTTACAGTATGTAAGGGTTTATTTGGAAACAAACATCATCATCCTTGTGGCTCTGCTCTGAAAGCTAAATTGCTGGGGAAATTGAATTGGAACATAAGGCAGAGATTGAGACAAGATTCCCACAACCCACATGTTTTCCATCAGCCAATAGAGATATTTATGAAAGCTTTATTAGTCAGGAATTTCATCTTGCCTGTTTTCATTGATGTTCAAGCTAGAAGGTTTTTGGAACTATCCCACATATATACAGTGCCAAGCAAAAAACTGCATCACTTGCAAAAATTCATATTTTAAAGAATTTCTCAAGAAATAAGAGAACAGTTGGGGGTTTTATAACTTATCTCAACCAAAAGGTTATGCTTCAGCTAATGTTTCACTAAACATTTAACCCCCATGCTTTTAGGGGACTAGCAATAAATTGAAGAAACCAAAAAGTCTTTTAATCACCCTTCATCGTAAATAGGCTGTAATTTCATAAATTAGTTTAATTTCTATGCAAAATAATTTGGTAAATTTATGTGACTTATATTCATGAAGATATAAGTGCTTCTTTCAAAAATATCATTTTCTTTTGCATGTTTTTGGCTCACAACTTGCAGAGTTTTCCATTAAACCTTTCAAAATTTTCAGAAAACTTGACAGCATACAAGATAATCATTATACTAAAACTTGTAATTAAAATATTGAAAATTTACTGGAATATGTAAAGCAATTAATTTTTCCCTGCTCAAATGCAAACCATAGCAATTCATAGTTTTTATAATATTGTAGTCAAATAGATTTAGCAACTTATTAAAAAAAATCCTGTTGAAAATTTAACACAACACAGCCAAGCTTATTTTTCTCGAACCTGCCTCTATGGGAAATCTCTCTAGGTCAAAACTTTTTGATTTCCCTTCATTTTTATCAAAAATTCACGTTCACCCCTATCTTGAATAAATATTATTGAAAACATTTATGTCTCAAATTCTGGTTGCTCTGTCATTATAGAATTTAATCCTCAGTGATCTTTTTCAGTGGCAGAATTTAAGACAAGATGCATTCTTTATAATATGAGCCTATAGTATTCTAAGTACTGTGGGACATGTAGCCCAGAAAAAACTGTTCAAGGAGCACATTTTCCTTGGAAGTAATTCTACTTGGAAACTATTGAACAGTGAAAATGCTTCAGAGGTTTCACTTTTCAATCATTGATACCAGTTATTATAAGTTGCCAAATCTATTTGGCTGCAAAATTTTGAAAGTTATGAATTACTTTCTTTTGTGTGTGCACATTGAAAAATTAATTGCTTTAAATGTTCATATGGCAGCAAATTTTGAATGTTTTTGTTTCATGTTTTATTAAATTGATTCTCTTGTATGCTGTCAAGTTTTCTGAAAGTTTGGTGAGGTTTTACGGAAAACTCTGTGTTATAAGCCAAAAACATGCAAACAAAATTGATATCTTCGAAAAAAATGCTTATAAGGGGAAGAAAGAAATGCTTTGTGACTATAAGTGGTACTTTTGTGATGCTCTAAGTGATACCTTATGTGAAAATTTATAAAATAATTGTAAGTAGTAAGGAAACTTAATTTCCGAAATTTACAGCCATTCTTTATTCCCAGATATTGTGATGAAGACAATAAAAACATTCTTTTTGTTTCTTCAATTTGCTTGTGGCCCTCTAAATGCATGGGAGTTTGATATTTATTGAAAAGTGTCAGGTTGAATCATACCTGTTATGTGACAAAAACACTTAACAATTATTCCCTTATTTCTCGAGAAATTCTTTAAAATATAAAGCTTTGCAAGGGATGGCACCACAGTATATGCAGTGACTTCCCGTTTCAACAAAAGAATTTTTCAGTCCTTTGAATTTTGTTAATGGTATTGTAGCAAGTTTTGGCATGTGTATCTTTTTATGTATATTTTACATAAATGGGAGTGTAATTTTATGTTTATGGATTTTCTCTTTTTGTATAATGTCATTCCATGAAAATGTCTACCTCTAGTCCAAAATTTCAAACTCAATCAATATTAATGCGTTATACATCATTTTAAAGATAACATTCTGAGATTTGAATCTGGTGAAAGATTTTTCCAAGATTTGTATCTGGTAAAAAGTTTTTCCAAAAAGTCCTTGTGTAAAATAATTACTGCTTGAAGATCTTCAAGAACAACATGTAAATTTTACCTATAAAGCATTCAAGTAATGTGACCTGCAATTTTTCAAGCATACATTTGATCAAAATAACTTTTTTTTTTCAGTTATTGTTTATGTTTTTAAATTTTAGTTTCTTTAACTTCTTTCATTAAATTTTAAATTTTTTTCTCGTTTAGCCTAATTTTAATTCTGTGTTGAATGGCCTGTTAGATTTGTTACAAAACATCATTTTTTCCCTTCCACACTTTTTATAGGACTATAAAAAGAAAAATTGTGCTTTATTCTTTTCCCAAGAGCTATCTAAAATGCATTTAAAATGTTGAATAGTTATCAAATTATTTAAACAATTAGTTATCAGCGTGACAAATGTAACAAATTGATCGATGAACATAGTGTCTTGAAACGTACAACTGCATTTTTTGAATGTTTACTTCATTAAGAAATAAATGAAATGTGTTTTGAAATAATTTTGTTTTTTTAATATTACTGTATAATATTTTCGTAATTTTTGCAAGACTTAACTTGATTTTTCAACACTTATTTGTGGAATTTTCTTGGATTGTATGTTATGGAAAAAATGACAGCTCAAAATAAGAGTTAAAGCAGAGCAAGAATGGCTGGTAAACAAAGAGAAAATGACAAGAAAAAAGAGTGCATGTGAATATTACGACATGAAAAAAAAAATAAGAAAATCTAGAAGAGTGGGGAATCAAAAATAAGAATGCAGGAGATGATAATTAATTGCAGTTCAATCAAATAAAAGTTAGTTAACATTGTTTAGGGTTGTAAACCCACAAACTTCATCCCTCTCAACATGCCAAGTTTATGGAAAGATTCAAAAACATGCTCTTCCAAGTGGTCTCAGGGAAAAATAGGCTCTTACATGTTATCTTGCTAATTAATAATAATATTAATACTGCTGTGGCAGAAATGAAAGTCAAAAAGTTCCTGAAAGAAGCCTTCTTGAAGAAACAGTCTTTGGAATTGATTTTGTTTTTGTAAAGCAAATTACATTTCTTAATAGTTTTCTGGAAAAAAGTTTCGTTTGTGAGTGATTCCAAAAAAGAAAAAAATGTGTCGCAAAAAACCATGATAGAAGTCAAACTTTGATCTTTTCTTTTCTTCTTTTTCTACATTCTAAATTCATTTCACCCATATGTTTTCTCTCACGCCAAGCACCCCTTCTTTCTGCTCCTGACTTAGGCATATTCAAACCATGATTGTATGTTTTCATGATGAAAATATATTATAAACAATGAAAAAACTAAACATTACTTGAAATCCACTTTTTAGTTGTTGCCAAAAATAATAAAAGTTAACTAAATTCAAGGCTGAACCTTAGCAATGTGAATTACGCTTTTAAGCTGATGACTTGACTTAAATCAAAGAAATCTCCAAAAACCTACATTATTTGAAAAGTTTAAAGTACCTAAAATACACAAATATATGTTAACTTAAGTTTAGCCTTGAAATTAATTTGTTAAAGTTATTAACAAAACTAGCTTAATGATTGCAATCATTTTTCATTGTTTTTGGCAACAATTTAAAAAACAACTGTGTCACTTCTGTCACACAAAAAGGTTGGGGATTAGAAATTCAAAGTCCTTGCATAAAAAGGTTCATTTCAAAACAGAGGAGAAAAAAAAAAACTTTAGACAAAGCAAATAAAAAAGCATTTATTTAACCCATATTGAAAATTTGTTGGTAGAAGAGGACAAAGTATCAGTGCTTACTTATTAATTAATATTTAGACACGTAACAATCTAAAAATCTGAACGAGTCTATTTCTAAAATGTTTCACTTTCAGAGTTACGTTCATCCCACATCATATTTTGAATATTCGTTTCTGTTACATTATAAGCAAAAACTTGTATTATTCTGCGGCATGGAAAATAAATGTCATTACCCACCTCACAAAAATGTTCAATAACCTCATTTATGGTCATTTCCCCAGCACCTGGAAAAATGCTATTGTGGTGCCTATCCTCAAAAAAGATGCCCCCTTGCGTCAAGCATCTAGCTACCAGCCCATTTGCCTCCTTTCGGCCATTGCTAAAGTTTTTGAAGGGATCATTAAGCATAGACTTAACCAGCATATTGACGACCACCAAATTATCCCAAATGAGCAGTTTGAGTTCTGTAGAGAGGTCACAGCATTGTCCACCAGTTTCTAAGGATCACCAACTATGAAAGGTTTTAATAGGAAGGAGCACACGGTCGGAGCCTTTTTGGACGTCCAGAAAGCCTTCGATCGTGTTTGGCATGAGGCCCTTGTTTTCAAGCTAATCCACTGAAATTTCCCTCACTACCTCGTCAGGATCATCCAGAATTTTCTCCCGGATCGCAGCTTCCAAGGAAAGGTAAATAACTACATTTCTAGTAAAAGACAGATCTATTTCGGGGTCAAACAGGGAAGTAAGCTCTTGCCCCTTCTCTTCAATATATTCACTCATGACATGCCGAAAAGCGAAAATGTCCTCTTTGATCTCTTCGCCAATGATATTGCTATCATTGCTAAGCATTATAACCCCCATTCCCTGCATAAAAACACCCAACATTACCTTAATGCCCTTACCAACTGGTACAGGAAATGGTGCCTGGGGGGAAATCAACTCCACCAAAACTAAAGCAATTCACTTCAAGAAAAACTCGAAGAAAAATCCTCCGAACTCCTTTCCGTTAACATGTGAAATATCCCCTACTCCAGAGAAGTCAAGTACTTAGGGATCACATTCGATCAGGGCATGTATTTCAAAACGCATATCAACAAGGTTGTCAGTGGCGCCAAAAATAAACTGCACATGCTGAGACCACTCCTGGAGTACAGGAGTAAACTTTCCCTGCATAACAAAAGATTGCTGTATCAAACTGTCATCCTCCCAACCCTCCTTTACGGAGTGGCTATTTGGGGGAGGCTGCCAAAACAAACATCCATTCCATCCAAGTGGTACAAAACAAAACCATTCGAACAATGCTCGATGCCGAGAGGTACGATAGAGGTATCAATCTGCACAATAGATTAAACATTATCTCCATTTCCAAATTTATCATCAAGCTAGCTAATATTTTTTACAACTCGCTTTATATCCATGGAAATAAATTAACGACCAAACTGCTTTTATCAACAGAACTGAAAAATACCCCTAGTCTGCCTCTTCTCGGCTCATCGACTATGATTTACTTAGCAACCCCAGCAACCCTCTCCCTAACCCGCAGCTTGCCCTCTCTTAGGCTTGCACCGGCCCTCGTGCCTTGTCTCGTGTCTCTGTTGTGCTGTATTTAATTTAAAAAAAAAGAAAATAAATGTGCTCTAGAACACATTAAAAATGTGGGGGGGGGAAAAAAACCTTGATGTATTTATGTATTGCTGTTCTGGTGCAAGTTCTCAGTATGTGCTCCCCTCTTAATCCCCCCTTTTTTTGCCCCGCTCAGCGGGGACGCAATGTAGGTATACCGACTACCTCACTGATTTCTCTTCTATGTACTCGGGGGGTAAAAGAGTTGCCTCTGTACGTCCCCTAAAAATTTAACGACCGACCGACCCCGATTGCTCTGCATCTGCAATGACAAAAAGGTTGAATGTTCTCCTTTAAACTGAAGACTGAGGGATGGGCACATGTGAAATATAAAAATATCACGATGTCAGCAGGAGAACCGCCAAAACTTTTTCCTGTATTTGAGTCGGGCAGAAGATCTGGTTTGTCGTATTCTATTCGCCTAGGACATCGAAAACCGTTTAGATTCACAAAATGTTCACGCTTCAAAATTTAATTAAATGAAATATACCTGAGATTCGCTTCGGGAAAACCAGTTTTTGAATTCAAGTAGTGTAAATAGATGATAATAATCCGTGTTTATAAAAGTTGTAATTTTGCATGCATTCAATTAAGTACATTTAGTTTAGAAAATTATTAACTGAAAGAGTAATTACACACAATTACCGTACTTTCAAAGTTAAGAGTTAAAACAATAACGAACAAAAAACAGTGGATAGGAAAGTATTTAACAAAGAGGAGGAAAAAATAAATAAAAATTATTTGCGGAACTATTCTTCATGATGACTGTATTTAAGCATTTAAAAACGATATTATAAACTAATATCCTATCAGAAGGAAATTGAAAAAAAAAAAAAAAAATGACGGCATATAAAAAAAAGCAAGTTTTCCGATGGAAACAAAGGCATCCCGAACTTGAAAAAGACTCACCTGTTAGAACATACAATATTCATTCTAGTAGCTAATCTGAATTCGGTCACATAAGAATTCATTTGAAATGTTTTCGTGGTGCTACATATTTACAAAGTCGATTAACAGTTAAAGATCCTGCTAACCTATCAAGCAGCATATAAAGAACTCGGTCTTATAGAAGGCGACATATCTTGGAAAATAACCTTGGTTTATACATGTAACTTTCTGACTACGCTCCTAAACTCAGATAATTGTTTACAACTAGTTTAAATTTTATGTCAACTTTTAAACTCTATTGCTTTATGGCAAACATTTAAAAAAGATCTCTGATAACACTGCAAGGAGAGGTCAGCAGAAATACTTTGATTGTCGTTCAATGTCAAGCGATATAAAAATTAAAGGCAAAATTTGTGAATGAAGCGGACACTCAACAGGGCACTTTTGTTTTCCTCCGCCGCAGAACATCAACAAAAAATTCTATTGAAACATGATGGGTGCATGAATACCAGGAACGTAAATTAATGTTGATCGGCATATCCGGTGGAACTGGAAAAAATTAATAAATTCACCACTATCAAAAATCAACCAACAGGCTTCTGCAATATTTTTTTGCGGAACATTATAAAAACTGACCATTTCACATTTAAACTACTTTGAATATCTACAACAGAAAGACTCCGTATTTTTTACAAGATAAAACGGGAAATTGGGAGAATTTTTTTTTTAATATATAGATTTCTCCTCTCTACTTCTCTTCATGCTTCGAAAATTAAAGGTGATATCCTAATAATTTTATTGCGCAACTTTAACTTGTCTAATCTCTTCAATGGAATTCAACCCCAATGTAATTCACTACGGAATAATAAAATTTCAAGTATTGTTCTTACTACACCAGCAGCAGATCATTTGGCTCATATTCCTTGCATCCCCATGGTCCCCGTATATTTTCTTTTCCAATTGAAGCGATTACAATATCCAATGAAAATTTCTTATGCCATTACCATCATCAAACGTACATGTATACGATACGTAGTGCAATGTTACATACTGGAAGATTGTATTGTTCAGTGGGAATTACATGTTGGTCTCTCTTGTTCTGGAAATGAGGTAAATCAATTTGTTTCAAGCCTCATAAAAGTGAAAGAAAAAAATATTGCTCACGATAAATTTTCAAATTGAATAGTATGTTTATAATATTTATTTAATATAGATAGATTTTTTTTAAACCCGAACTAGGTCGTTACGATCCTCTAGTATTTAATAACTTAATTTGATGACATCCAGAAATGGAAGCTGCAATTTTTGGAATGGAAAACATACCTTATCATTCAGCAACTGAGAAACATGTTACAAAATGAAATATAATTGCAATATACATCTTTACCTGAAGTTTTTTTTTTTTGATTCATTTTTCATGGGCATATTTTCTTACTTTTAAATGATTTTAGTTATTTTTCCTAGAGTAATACTGTTCTAATGAAACATCTCGAATGTACGTGAGTAGAGTATGTCGTGCAGAGATATCACCTGCAACTTTTTTAAATTAACGAATTCGTTTAAATGAACGAGTTGAATGAACGGATAAAAAAAAAAGAACGATCCTTTAATGAACGGATCATTAAAAAGAATGACATTGCCCACCTCTAGTTCGAACTGAAAAATTCTTTTTGTATTGAATAGTCCATTTATTGCACTGTAACAAATATCGGAAACGTTTCTAGATATATCGGAAACGTTTCCGAAATAGTAGGAATCCTTCATCCAAAAGCGAACTCTTCAATATTCAGAAAGCTTTTTGTTATTTCAAGATATTTAGAAGCGGAAGTGATGACGCAACGCTTCGAAACCTATTTCATCCTTCCAACACAGGCGCCAATGAGTCGGAAATAACGAGAACTTCCTTTTTTCTTATCTATGGTTGCTGCAGTCAGCAACTGTTTAGCATTGGATTGCTTGTTATTTCATGTCTAGAGAGTAGTAAAATGTGTCGAAACTAATTTTACGCCTTTGCATTTTGGACTGCCCTTGATTTTTTAGACGATGTACGCAGCTATTAAGTTAGTTAATAACCATTTGCTTCTTTACAATTTCCAATGCGACCATAATTAGATATATATTGTGTGTTCAAGCGTGAATAGTTTCAACACCCGTGTTTATACTTAATGAAACGAAACCCTTTGGATTACTTATTCAGTTGTAATGGAGGTACTTAGATTTTCTTCCGCTCATGTTCACTTGTAAGTATTAATGAATATTTTAAAACATGTTATTATATACATTTATATTTTTGTTGATTTGCATTTGATGAGGCTCCAATTGTAACTGTTTTTGGGTTTATCGAATTAATTTAAAGTTATCCTACATACCTATGTGCGCGGTGTACTATTTGTTGTAACCAATTGAAACTGATTAATTACGCAAAAGAAGTAAGATTTATATTTGAGAAGCAATCACAGAAAAGTTATTTCGAAATACTTGGATGTACATACATTTTGGTTCAAAAAGAAAAAAAAATCAATTGCTTATTAGAAATATGGTAATGCAAATATTTTCTAGTATTGTAATATGCTTCACAAAAAATGTGCCGGTATAATTTATCTTTTTTTATTATAATTTATTCATTCATTTAAAAATATTTATACCATTAGAAAATGACCATGTTATCTATTAGTAAGAACATAGTTATGAAATTAATTCATCTGCTTATTCATTTTGTTAAATGTGGTTAACAATAAAAAAATTCCTTGACATTAGTTCCGAAAATAACATTTCCTTCGTGGATATACTAGTTTAATGTAGGACAGTCAGGAGGAATGAGTCAGTGGCAAAAATGGAACAGCTGCATTTACATGCTGAAATAAAAAGTAATATTATTTCATGTCATCGTTTTAAAAGTGATCAGTTTTTAAATACTATGTTATTAATATGCAATGCACATATGGTGAGAGACTGTGCCATTGACATTTTCAAGGGGTTGCTTTTTTTTAAGGTGGGGGGCGCTTTATATCATTTTATTGGTGCACCATCACTCTTGTGGTGTGGGGGGGGGGGAGACTCTCGTATATATGAAATGGAATAATCATGTAATAGAGTTCAATGTTTTCATAAATAAAATATATAATGCATTTTGCGCACACTCTAAAAATAAAATCAGTAACCTATTTTGATTAAGTATCTATATTTGTGATAAACTGAAAAAGGGCAAGAACAGAAGAATAAACCCGAATGGTTCCAGCAGGGGGACTTTGGTGTCATATTTAAATTCATCAATTTCTCTGTTGGTACTTTTCGGTACACTATGTTCGTCAAAGAAATTGGCTTGACGTGAACGAATTTCGGAACGCAAAGTGTAGGTAAGTTCTATCAAATTTTATCCGAAAATAAAAGCTATCAAGTTTGATACAAGATATGTTTTTAAGTTCTGCATTAAAAATACAATATGTTGATAATTTTGTCTTGAAAGTATTGAGAGAAAAACTGAAGTTTAATTTTGTTTAACAAACAATCCCACTTTTGAGAAAGTACTCCCCTTCCCTCCCCCGACGATTTTGTGATTATGAATGAAACTACTATATTATTTCATAAATTTTCAAAAATTTATAACTGTGCATATGTTATGCTGTTAACCATGCTATTTGTCATTAGAAATTCAGAAAAAAAAAAAAAAATCCACGAATGATTCTAAAATTGCTTGTTTCATTGCTCTTAGATATGAAAGAATTGAAACTGATATGGCATGCAATGCTATAGTAAAGAATTATTTTTTAGAAAAAATCACGGAAAAAGGATTCCGAAATTCTCAGAAACGTTTTTGAAAATTGTTTGGAGAATTCCGAAATACTCGGAAACGTTTTCGAAACTTTCATGAACCACAGCTGCACAGAATACTCAGAAACATTTCTGGAAATTACGGAAAGAGGATTCCGAAATACTCAGAAACGTTTCTGAAAATTGTAGAAAGAGGATTCCGAAATACTCAGACACGTTTCTGGACATTACAGAAAGAGGATTCCGAAATACTCAGACACGTTTCCGGACATTATAGTAAGAGAATTCCGAAATACTCAGAAACGTTTTTGAAAATTTCATGAACCGCAGCTGCACGATATACTCAGAAACGTTTCCGATTTTTTTTTTACAGTGTGAGAAAGGCTGTAGGCTTTTTTTTTTTTTTAACCAGATTGACCAAAATATTTGTAATTGCAAATTAAATATTTAATTAAATTGTTTAGTCTATGAATTCCTAATAGATGGCGGGGTAGGTTCAGTTCTATGAGTTCCTAATAATTGGAGGGGCAAGTTAACTCATCCAGAAGGCGCAAGCCAACAGTGTCGATAGCTGAGAGGAACCATGCCGCGCAGCTCAGACGTGTGCTCGGCTAAGCTATTGTGGGACTGTTGTGGTCAGCGAACTGAATTTTTAACGCTTTTTTTTCCGATATTCAGGTACATAATTTGATTTTGTAGAATTTTTCTTGTTTTTTTCCCCTTATTACTTCAACGTTTGTTTTTGTTCTTATAGTTGAAGATAATTACTTATCTAAGTAAGTAATTTGATTTATCATACTATTCAATTGTGGTTGTTCTTTATAACGTTTTTATTATAGTTTATTCGGCGAAATATTTTAAATTGTTGAAAAAAAAACCGCGTCACTCGCTAGGGCAGGGGGCAGGGTTACGGTAGCATGGTTGTTTGGCGCGTTAAACGATGAACTATACAGCTGAAAAATGATTTCGAGATTTAAAGCTACTGATAATCTTTTTACGTGTATTGGCGAATAGTTTTAAATTCCAAAGAGACTAAGAGACTTTAACAGCCTTTTTGAAAAGGTGTGTACGAATTTTAGTAGAATAAAAATGATCATTTCACATCAGAAGGGGGGCGTGAAAGTCTGTTGAAAAAAATATTTTTTTTTTCAACAGACTTTCTTTAAATGCTTAGCACAGGCATCGCCGTGCGGGTACTGCTAGTTTCATTATAAAATCTTAAGTAGTCTGGGAGAACATATTTGTTCTCTAATTCCTTCGCACCTTTAAACTTGTTCACTTTGATCCTTATTGAACAATGATAAAGGATATTGTCTGATTCTGAAAAGGATAAAGTGGTATTTTGTGTTGGACGTTGGAATGCTTTTTTTAGTAATGCCAAAAAACTGCATTTCTCTTTCAGAGGTTGAGCATACAAGATTTGTAACATTTTAAACTTCGCGCTTTGAAATAGGTTGTAAAGTAGACAAAGGAAGAGAGCCTAGCTGTTTAGTACTCGAGTTCGTAGAGCTATTAGAGAATGACATTTTGTTAAGCTCAAAAATGGATCACTTTAGTGTTGTACTATTTTTCTTGTGACTCAAAGCCAGTTGCAGCCTCTTTCCCTTAATACTTTATGGAATATTGGTTGGAGTTGTCTTGTTCTTAGACAGAATACTATTTCCCTTAACATATTTCAATGTAAGATGCAAAGTCGGCTAAAAGTGGAACTGTCTCATTCTTGCTACACTGTGCTTAGATTCTTTGACCACATCTAAAACTGCTGAAATTTAGCAAAAAGAAAAAAAAAAAAACTTTGAATACTTAATAAATTCATTCAAAACTCTTTTTTTAAAAATTTATTCATATTCACATGTAATAATTTCAGCCTTTTATCACTTAATTATTTAAAAAATCTACTTCTGCTTTTACACATTTTCCTGTGGTTACATCCAAAGCGCTTACTTTTATTTCTGTGTCACCAAACATCATTCGTGTTTGAATTTCTCGGGACTGGATGTACCTACTGTCTGATAGATCTAAGATTAACGTTGCACAGCGCTTAACTCCAGGATCTGTTATAAAGTAGACATTATCTTTTTCGCTACAATATATGTGTATAACGATGCATGACTGTCCATCTTTTGCTGGAGTATAGCGTCTTACAACGACATCACCAACTCCTACAGATTGTTCATTAACTACAAATTTGTCAAAAACATCTGCACACCATTGTATGTTATCTTTTATCACCAGTTTTTCACGTGGATGTACTCTATGTATAAAACGATTTAGAACACCCACTCCATAAGTCATTCTTAAGCGTCTAATATTTACTGTTGTTGGATCTAATCCAAATAGAACCGCACCTTTTAATATCGCTAAACTTACACCTTGTGGTATAACTACTTTTACTTTAGAAGAAAAAGAGTTTTTAATTTCTTTTTGAAGAATGAGTGACTCAGCAAATCCTCCAACTAAGAAAATATGGTCTATGTGAATATCTTCTTGTGAGAGGATACTTTCAATATGCTCTCTGATTTGTTTTATAGTTCTTTGAAACAACTCTTCCATTGCTGATGGTTCTAATCGCAGCATACCTTGGGAAGACCATTTGACATCTTTATGACTAGACTTTTTGATTGCAGCAGCCACCTGTAATTCAGATTAAAAATAATTATGATTAAAAAAAATTGATCTAAATTATGTAGATTGAAACATGTGGTTAATATACTTACTGATCCACCATGGCATTTTTCGTAGTAGTCTATGAATGAGAAAGGGAGTGAAATGTTCAAAGGATTGTTCTTGTATGGACTTGCATTTCTTTTTCTTGCTTCAAATGCAATCATTAAATCAACGTAGCCTGTTGGACGCTTTGATTTGAATTGTTCAAAAAAATCTTCACCAAATATATCACGAAGTAATTTCTCGAACTCCATATCTACTCCCATTGAACCATAAGGGCCACCTGAAGCTTTCTGAAGCTCTTTAAGTGTTCCTTGCTTATCCAACAACTCATGAACTGTTATATCAACTGTTCCACCTCCACAATCTACTACCATGTATTGGGTTCCTAAAAAGCAATAACTATATTGTTGAAAGAGAAAAAAGAAATGTGTTACAGAAAATGTATTTCACTGCAACTATTAAAGTATTAGGAGAAAGAGAGGTGTATTATGTGAAATTTAAAAAAAAAAAAAAAAAAAAAAAAAAAAAAAAAAAAAAAACCTTCTTCATTCTTTCAGGTTAATGGTTTTTACAGTTGATTTTTTAACATTGAAATGTTATAAACAAAATTTGGCCTGGAATGAAAATAATGTTTATATTATCTCATACTTAGTACATGCTTAAAATGAACCTGTTTTTTTAACAAATAAAAAAGTTGAAAATGTGGTACAAGAATCATGTTGCTCAATGTGTAGTACACGTTGTAATTAAATGTTGTGTGAATATTTTAAATGTTCCAGGGGTAGAAAATCTGCTCAAAGTGAGGCAGTTTTAAATTTCCGATACAATTTGATACAAAACGTCCGAATTCGCGGTTTTTGCGGTGAGGGGTCTATGCGGGAAAAGGTGATTTTATTATCCAAAAACATTCACTACAAGAAAAACAAATAGCAGTTGCATTCGTTTTTTGTCATTGAAAGTAAAAAAAGAGCAAATAAGCAAAAGAGAGGGAAAGAAGTCTTTATGTCTCTCCTTTTCGCCGAAAATTGCATGCTGTGCTTTAAATTTCAACCCTTTAGCATCCTGTAAATTTTGCAATTATTTTGAAAAATGAAAGTTATTTTAACCTATGCTACTTTAAATTGATTTATTTTATTTCTTATTTTAATTATTATTTCATTTTTTTTTTGAATAAAATTAAGACTTGCGATTTAATAAAATTGTTTTTTGAGTTCATAAAAATATTATTATTATTATTATTATTTTTTTTTTTGAAAAAATCCAATTTAGAAGTATGATCTCTGCCACGTAGCCGAAAGTTCATTTCAGAAGAGAAGAACTATCTCAAAGGAAAAAGACAATGTTTGTAAATATGTTTCCTGCATGAAAAAAAAAATGAATAAAAATGGAAATAAATAAAACATTTGGAAATTTACTAAAGAAATAGAGAAAATTACATTTTGTTACTTTTAAAACCAGATTCGATTAAAAAACGCAATTACGCTTTACAATAAACAAATTAATAAAATTGGAATCTAGATTATTGTTATATCGGAGGGATTTCAAACGTCATACCTGGCAACTCATAGGGTTTTGGTGAAAGTCTAGCGAATTTCAAATCCCTTTTCCCATTAAAGAATCATTCAGATTTTTTTTTTTTTTTTTGCGTATTTCCCTTTTTGAGTTAATTTGAAGACTTAAATAATATTCATTAAAATTTAAAGAATATCTAATGTGCAGTGTTTTATATGAATTTTCTTAATTTTTGATTTCCGCAGGCAATAATTTATTTTTTGGAAACATGATTGAAAAATTAGCATTAAATGTCAAAATTTCTGTTTATATGCAGCGAAATGCAGAGATTTATCTTAAGAAATAATTACCCCTATGTAGTTTTTCAATTCACTGTCTAAATTCCTGTATCTGGATTACATTATTTAATGAATTTCTTTAAATAATAAAGCATCAATGTATTTTATTAAGTATGTTCATATGAACGAAAATTTATGAAATCTCAAAATCTAACTAGAGTGGTTGAATTTTGCTGTTTATCAAAATATTTCTGCAACAATATTTCTCAAAACGTGATTGGAAAACCACTTTTGTTAAGAAAATAGTTCCAAAACTTTAATTCAATATAAAGCATTTAATATTGAAGTGTTAGTTTTAATAACCACTTTTCATGTATATTTGTTTGGTACATACTAAACTGCATATATGTGTCTCAAAAAAATGTAACATGCGTAATGTTGGGTTATTTTATTATGTTAATATATTTGATTTTTCCTTCATTCTTAAAACTTACCGATAGTGAAAGACCCTTCGTTTCCTTGTCCTATTGAAGTTGGAAAGCTAAAATCTAAAAGAAAATTTTTATACATCAATGTAATTCCAACAAATCATTTTATTCTACAAATGTAAATTATTTAAAAAAAAATATCATTTCTGAAACGTACACCATTTTTCTCTATGGGTGTAGCTCTCTCCTCTTAAGAGAACCTAGTACTGGCATATGTATTTGACTCCTTTTTGTTTGAATTTTTTAACACATTGACTACGTCGTCGACAGCCTATATTTGGACCCCCTGCGCTAAGCTAATTATTTGAAACAATATGAAGCTAAACAGTTTTATTGAACTTTTTCATGAATAATACAGCATACAAAACAAATTCTATGTATTTTTTCTAGAAATTTTACACACTATGATATTTTTCAAAGCAATGGACAACACATAAGGTAGGTTTGGACGCACATGTTTTGCATTGATAATGCAATTCTTTTCGAATGTTCAGAGAGTGGCAAACGACGCATTTTCTTATATACTTGCATATGTAAGACATATATTTACATTTGCTCATTGTACGTTTTTATTTACTCAGACTACAGCACAAAAAACTCGCGCGCTATCCCGTTTGATCGCGCGCACGCCTGCTTGCATCAGAAATGTTTTCACAGCAAACGCAGTAGAGACGCGATCTTGTGTTCTCTTTTTGAACCTTGTCTAAATGTTCGTCTATGCGAGGCAGAACAGCCAGGAAAGCCAATGGAACCCGATGAAAAAATATAGCAACATGTTGGCTGGAGCACGAGTTATCTCGTCCCTGGCGCATACAGCATAATTCTGGAGGACGAGTTATCTCGTCCCTAGCAGTCAATGTGTTAAAGGCGCTTTTGAAATGTAGCAATAGCATTTTCTTAGTTTTCAACTAACAGAACTGCATAATGGATACAACACTAAGATCTTACTATTAATCCCTTGATACAAAATGGTGATTATACACAAACGCTCTTGTGTACAGCCATTATGCATATAGGGTGTTCCGTTTTAAACTACAAGACCTTTTTTTTCGCAACCGTTAGTCCTAGATGTATACTTCCAATCGCAAAAATGTTCAAAATCAAATGCAGAGTTAAGATATTGAAAGTTTGAAGCAAAAATAAAAATGAGTCAAAAAATACAAAATTTAACTTTTTATACAGGCCCTAAGTCCCCTAACTTATATTTAGGGAAATAATCTCCATTGAAACTATTACTGACACAAAAAACTTGACATTTGTGCGACCAAAACTCAAGGAGATATTCCAGTTCAAAGTTTTAAGGGACCATACAGAAGATGAGATTGGATCTTATCGCCCTTTCAGAAGAATGACAGGTCGTCAAAATTTATATTTTTTATTGCAATTCAAAAATAAATGCAAATGCTGTGCCGTAATACGCAAAAATACACTAAAAAACCTCGAACAATTTGAAAAACCGCACTCTATGCACGCATATAGTTTTAAACACTTGTTAACAGCTATATTTCCCCCAAAAGGTGTTATTGACAGCGAATAAAAAGTGATGTAAGTCACAAAACGTTGCGTTTCATACCTCGGTGAATATTGGTTGTACAAATTTCAAACTTTTTGTGTTGGAATTGTTTTTCAATGGAGATTATTTCCCTAAATATAAGTTAGGAAACGTGGAACCCGTATAAAAAGTTAAATTTTGTATTTTTTGACTCATTTTAAATTTTTCTTCAGACTTACAATATCTTAACTCTGCATCTGATTTTGAACATTTTTGCAATTGGAAGTATACATCTAGGACTAACGACTAGGACTTCTTTTTAATATTTTAATATTTATTAAAAGTGGACATCTTGAGTTCGCGCATGAGGCTGAAAGTTTGAAAGAATATATTTTTTAATAAATAATTCATATATTAAAAATAAAAAAATAATAAAATCATTTTTTCAATGCATTTATAACGCAACAGCCAAAAAATGTCAGTATATAGCGTAGTTTGAAATTAAAAATATTTTATAGCTTTGACATAAGATCTTTCGTTTGCGCATACGCCTTAGATTGGGCTAATATCTCCTGCCCAATCTAAGGTGTATGCGCAAACTAAAGATATTATGTAAAAGCTATAAAATATTTTTTAGATTCAAACTACTCGACAAACTGACAATTTGTGGCTGTTGCATTTTGAACAAATACAAAAAACTAATTTTATTATTTTTTAAAAAATTCAATTTTTAGCATATTTTTTCAAATTTTCAGCCTTATGCGCGAACTGAAGATGTCAACTTAGAATTTTTTTTATCATTTTTTCCCAATTGAGGATAACAAACTACAACTTTTGAGAGGTAACGCGATTGCGAAATAAAGAAATCGATTTTTTTCGAACCACCCTACTAGGCAGTGGTTTTCGAAACCTTTTCACCACTGAGGACCACTTGGTACCCTTCCCAATCCTAAGCGAACCATATAAGATAGAAATAATACTTCCACAACAATTATAATAGAAGGTGACATGAGATGAACCCAAAAGTTTTTTTTAATACATTTAATTACAATTATAAAAATGATATCGATTAATTCTCATTAGCCATTTCCGGACCACATGAAAGTTGCTCGTCAACCGCAGGTTGAGAACAATTAATCTAAAGTATGTTTTAACCATACAGTGGTATCATCTTGTGCATGGCAAAGAATTCATACAGCATAGAAGAACTATACTCCATTGTCCATTCGGGGGGAAAGGGGTGTGTTTAGATGCGTTTTGTTCACCTGTGGGTGAGAAGCGTTTTGCATGTATCGCACCCAAAACGGTAAATGCTTTTGATTTGTACTTTGTATGGAAAAAAGCAAAACTTGACTCAGATTTTAAATAGTATTTATTTTCGTTTTCATAGCTACCATACACCAGAAACTGTTTGCCTGCAGGATCGGATATGTTATTTATTACATACTCTGAAATGTACTTTAAAAGATTCCTTTTATTTTCAGGAATGGCTATGACACGAAACCACTGGTTTAGTACCTTGTGCATTTTATGGGCAAAGGAGACTTTCCTAAACTTCTGGTTTTTAAGTTATGAAACGACATTGCTGTACCGATCTTGTATAAGGTCCACTCGCGTAGTTTGACTATTAGAGAAAAAATATTATTCATTTTTATTTGGAGATCTGCAAAATCTTTGCTACAATTGAGAGTAGTGTGTGGAACACTATGGATCAGAGTCAGCCCATCAGTAGTTTGAACCTTGCTCTTCAAATAAGTTACTTCTTTCAGTTTTGCTGTAAGAATTCTCATTTTCAATTACGTTCACGAAATCGGACCTCGCGCTTTTCTTCAGTAAACCATTCTGATGAGCCTAACCTAGCGTAGGGCTTATTGTATAGGAATGTTTTTCAGATTTACTAACATCCTTTTTGAGGCTAAGATTACAGTGTAAATGGTTTTTTTTTTGGTTTGCTTTTGCTATTTTGCAGTTGCCATTGAAGACGTTGCCATTGCAGGACTTCTCTAGATAAGAGACTATTCATATTTTCTTTAACGTTCTACTGAAATTTTGATGCTACCTATGTGACAATAGCACTGCTCACTATGTTTCATAACTCATTAGTAAAATCTTCAAAAGGGTTGTCATCATCATTTATGAACTTAATAATAAGTTATACCACTTTCTGCTCAATTCTCAGTGCACAAACTCTTCAACCTCACCAGTAGGGTCTTGGAATTTATCTCAAAATTCTTGTTGGGGTCGACAAATGCCAGATTTAAAATTATACAATGAACACCAGTCTTGTATTGCACTTTCATTCAATGAATTCCAATGAGACCTTAGAAATGCACTCCAGCAGAAGAGCTAATTTAGGACTGCTCCAAAATATGACCCGAGGCAACATTATTAAATTGTCCTACTTTTATTCTTACAGAAAAATATCCTTGATTGAAGTCTACCTTTAACTCTTGAGGTTAACGGGCTATATCTGTAGGGTAAAATATACATCCCCTTGCATCGTTAACAAGATTAAATAGTAAAAGGAATGGTACGAATCTATTGACATCACTCTCAACTCTTTCAGCTCTAGTAGTCTAAAAGAATTTCAATAAATTATTGAAAATAGTTACACCACTATTTGAAGGTTTCGTAAGAAAGTGAATTATCTTTCAAAAATTCTTTAAACGCAATAAAAAAAAAGGGCCCCTTTTCCGTAATTACTTCGTACTTGCACGTTTAAGCTTTAAAAAGAAGTGCCATTGTGACCCCATACTAAGCAGTTATAATACGTTAAATAATTACTTAACTAGAACGTTGTTTTGATATTATAGCGAAATAAAACCGCCAAAACAAGAACCACAAAATTTGCCTTGGTTTAAGTCGAGTCGTCAAGGTACATTTTCCAAGCTTGTTATTTTCATGAATTACCACAAATGCTTTTTGAGTTTGCTTATATTTCGTTTTTTAACGCTTTGATAATAATTAAGTAATTTTAAACGAACTGGATAGTGATATTTCAGATTTTATTGGTTCTCTTAACAATTAAACAATTTTGATATTCGAAAAAAAAAAAAAAAATGCGTATTTTATCCAAAATTTTTGCTTGCTTGCGAAAAATGGAATTTTACTCAGAAACCAACAAAGATAGAACCATAATCATATTTAGCTTTTATAAAGCTCTTGTTTTGTTGCGTCGATTGACACCTTTTGTAGGGTTTTATCTAAATAGTTCGCGAGTTATGAGGGTTTTAGCAAACCCTTCCCCCCACTGCTTTCCCCCTCCCCCGCGGTCGTCGACCATCCAGGGGGGGGGCGACGACATGTGGTTTCATAATCACTATCGTGCCTGTAACAATAATCAGAAATAATATTGCGTCAACCTTTCCATGCATGCTCAACCCCCTTCAGATCCCAGTCTATATTGTGCATAATGTATTACTGGGAATATACCATCAGAAAAAGTGATGGGAACATCACTACTTTCAATTATGTCCCTCTGAAATTCGCGAAATTTTTAGCTCGCGAAATCATCGAGATCTTCATTTTCACCAAAATTACGGCTCGCGAAAATAAGTGCTTTTAGAGTGCTTATAAAAAAATCAACTATTAGAATCGGAAGCACACTGATTTACAATAGGAGCATTTGTAGTCTTCTATTATTTATAAAATCTCATGGTTATTCGGCGAAAAAAACTGCAATTTTTTAAATACCCGTTTTTTTTTTTTAAATAACAATTACATTTACCTTTATCACATAGCGATGAGTTAACTTCTGAGTCAGTATCATTTTCTTTTTGCCAATTGAAAGATGATCGTTGGAACTGAGTTTCTTCTGGAACCAATTGATGTAGCCTCATTCTTCGACAATAAATTGACGCTGCTTCAGGCTCTAAAGCGATTAGAAGTTGATCAGGGTATTCAGCAGTAGCAATACCAGCCTATTAAAGACGTAATTGAACATTTATTAAAAATTGACTCATGAATTTGTGTTTTTGTTCATAAAAAAAACTGGCCTTAAATTAAAGGAACAGTAAAGTGACAGTCATATTACGCTTTTAGTTCCTAAGAATATACATGAAACTAGAATATAAAATACTTATTTGCGATTTTTTATACTTTCCTTTTCAAAAAAAAGAAATTTATTTCACTTTTTACTCAGTCTAAAATAGGATAACACACCATATCACTGAAGTATGGTGCTATTTAAACGAAAGTGACGTAAATCATACTAGTTTCGAGTAATTGAGGGTTTTGTAAAATCTGCAAATAAATAAAGAAATAAATAAATAAAATAAAATATCAAGATTTCGTAATTTTTTTCAAGAGAAGGATTTGTATTTAGATATGGGTAATTTTTATTATGATGCATCAACTTGTATCAAAAGTTAAGTAACTTCTAACTTTTTTAAAAGTAATTTTAAATGACTACCACTGTTATTCAACTTTTATGATGGGTTTACCATAAAGAAAGTCAAGTACATGCAAATACTATTATGAACTTACTATCCTCCCCCTACCAGAAAGTTCTTACTGCTGAAGCAATCCGCGACATGTAAAATATCTTACACCACTACCGTGCTCACCTCGACAACATTCCAAGTTAGTGAACATTTTTTATGGTCCTAGTAGACTGTATATTTTTGTTTATTTTTAAGTAAAAGGTGTGCTTGGATAATTTTTTACAAAAGTGCACTCATTACTGCTAAACTGATCAAAATGACTACATGGTGATAAAAGAAAAGAATAAATTGATTAATTTTATGCCACCTGAAGTTTGGGGTTCCAGTTAAAATGCGTCAGATATTCGTGTGGTAATGAGGTTCTATTTAAGATTTATTTTGCATTTAAAAAATTAGGAGAAACTTTTTGGTTAAGAGTTTATAAACCTCCTTTTGCTACTTTCTGTTTGGATGAAATTTGAGAATAACTTATAGTTTTGTGACGAAAATGCCTTAAGTTTTTTAACAGAAATTCCTTTTGTGAATAATTAATCGACAATTTTAGAAAATATATATTTTGGAAAATTCTTACAATCTATATATATAGTGTTTTTTTTTTTTTTTTCAAGGAATATGAAGAAGAAAATAAAATTTGGCGCATTTTCAAAGGGAATGCAATGACCCGGCTTCTTACCGGGAGTAGATTTTAATATCTTTCGTTTACATTAGTACAACTTACTACTGACAGCTTCTTCCTCTAAACTATTCCACTTTGCACCTAGTGTGGAATAGATCCAAAGTTCTACTTGCATGATCCGTTTGTTTCCCTCCTTTTTTCCTTTTTAAGGTTTTTTTTTTTTTCGCGGTTTTAAAAATCCTGCAATGAGCCGGCTTTTTGATCAACGTAACCGGGCTCTAAATATTATTTAGTCAAATGAAGACATTTTGGATCAAAAAGAGAAAATATACAGAATGATTGTATGATGTAAAAATGAGAAGATGCTCTTACTTTATAAGCGGCAGCTCTCATAAATTGCTTTGCTGGTTGCCTCCAGATTGCTGGAACAGTTACTACCCATCGTACATCTTCATTTAAAATTCTCGTTGCAGATTGATCACTGAGCTCTTGCAATGCATGATCTTTAAAGTAACGCAGTGCATGTGCAAATACTGTCACTGCTTTCAGTTGTTTTCCATTTGCAGCTGCAATCTCTGTGTCCAAACTTAAGTGCTAAAAATATATTTAAAAAATATTCTTACTAAGTAAAAATTATAAATTAATTATATCAAAGCTTCGATTGATTTCACTGCCAAATTCAAAAATGAACACTGATTAGTTAGTTTTCTTTTATAAGATGGAAAATTTATCCATTTTACGAGTACATCAATTCTAGTTCTCATTGACTTTGTGATAACTTCTTCTTAAGTAATGAGCGAATTGTTTAAGATAATGGTTAATTTTTGTAAGAGAGAAGTTTGACTTTTTAGTACTGCTGAGAGAAAGCAAGAATAATTTTTAATTGAAAAACTAACAACTTTAAAAGACTTTTTTTTTTAATGCAGTTCTAAAATAATTCGGAATATTTTCGAAAAATTCGGCAGTTTTATACTGACGTTTTAACAAGAAGCTCATTAAAAATGGATCACACAACAATTTATACTTGTTATCACTAAAAAAATTAATGACTGTACTATTGGAGGCAGTGAGAAGCAAAGGGATGTAAGTGAGCAGTTTCAAGTTTTGAGTAAAACGCGTTTAAAGATAACTTCCTAGGTAGGCTATCATTGAATTTTTTTCTAAACCATGCTGTACAACATCACCTACTAGGGAATTCCAGGGCTTCCAGTACTATATTTTGCCCCAAGACAGAAGAGAGGTTCACCTATCATTTGTACTGGTTATTTCCAAATTTTAAATTTTGCCACTTTACATCTCTTTGCTTCTCACTGCCTCAATTGAAAAACCTCAAAATAAGAAAATATATCAGTAGTATCAGTAGTTCACGACAAATAATAAAAGCAAATATGGAGATATTAGTTTGAAGTTTCTAATTTTTTACGCTAATTACAGGTACTTCTATTAAAGTAATGTTTAAATTAATTTGGTAATTTTATCGTTTCAATTGTTGCTGCCATACCTTACCACATTTTTTAATTTATTATACTGTTAGATATTTATCTTAACTTGAGATTTGCAAGTAAAACGTCGGAAATGTAAATAATTCGAATCATTTTTAAGCTCATCATTAGAGTAAACCCCCATTAACCCGGACCCTATTAAACCGGACTTTGCTTAATCCGGACAGCCATTTAGATGTACATACTGGATAAATGAAAAATGAGTTAGCACAATAATATATTTTTGTGTGCCATATTTTATATATTTCTAATGTATTTTATATTTCACTCTCTTGAATTCAAAATACGATTTTTAATGTGTACATTACAGCATTGCTTTATGTACCTCGGCTGAATTTATAAGTTATTTTGTTTAATCCGTACTTTCATTAATTCGGAAGACCTGGATCCACTATTAGCCGAGATTAATGAGATTCTACTGTAGTTATAAAAGCTCAACGTAACAATTTCAGAAAAACTTGAGCATTTATGTTTTTGAATTTTATTTTTAGTGTTCGTGCTTTACACATTGCTCCAGGTACTAGAGCTGCTTCAAAAGTACGTTTCATCATTTGTTATATCCAAGCTTTTCTATAAATATAGACAGCAAAATTCTAACTTTTTTCCCCATTTCCCACCAAGACGCTAACGCTATCAATATTAATGTATTTTTCGTACCGTGCAATTAAGTTTCAAAAACCATCCTGATAAAAATTCGGCGCCCAGTGAAACAATGAGAAGTTCAGGGGGAAGATAGTTCTGTAAAGCTCTTGATGGGTACCAATTTTCCAAGGGTAGTTTTAGAATTTTACTTTACAGACAACACAAATGCATCAATGTCTATAACGACTATTTGGAAAAATTACCAATAGTTATTATTTTTATGCCACTCTTCACTGTATGCATGTAGTTAAATTCCTTTGAGCAAAAAAAGTGACGAACCTTACTTTCGGAACGTCTTTCGTTAATAGTTCACTAAATTAAACTTACCTCATTATTATGTAATGTCATTTTAAATTTTTCAAAATACAGCCAGTCTTTTGCTTCTTCTACATCTAAATCGTGATAGTAGTCACGAGCAGAGTAGCCAAAAGAATGGAATTCTCCCTCAGGAGTTAGAAGTAAGGTGGTTGGCGTTTTCTGGTTGAAAACACCCGGATCACCTCCTACAATAACAGTCATATTAAGTTCAACAAAATCATTCTCTACTTACCAGGAAACCATACAACAGTGTAATAATGAAATTTTTTAAATTAGTTGCAGTTAAAAGAGCATAGCAAGACGCGTTTCTGGATGCATAAATTATTTGCAATCGTGTCTCCGTTATCTAAATATAAGGTCTTAAACTGTTTTGAGAAAAGTTGCCAAATTTGGCAAGTTTCAGTGAGTAATGGGAGACATATCTCTCGCACATTGCAGATGAATGTCCTGCTACATGCAGGCAATGAAATCGCGTCGTATTTTCAATTTCACGACAAATCTTCGGATTTGGCTCTTTTCTTAAAATTTCTTTAAGAAAAGTCTTTGAGACCTTGTATCTCGATAACGGGGTACGAGGGCAAATAACTTTTGAGTCAAAATATGTCTCAGTACGCCTTTTTCAAACATTTACATTATTGCACTTTTATCGTGATTCCCAGGTTACGATATGACACTAAAAATACTGACTCTATCACAAATTCAATAGGTTCAAGAAATGTATTTCCTTTTAAAGATCTACATTAATAATGAGGCTTACCATCCCACTTTTTCATCATATGGATATTATCCGGATCTCTTGTGAAACTAAATGCATATCCACTATATGTAGTTCCAAAATCTATTGCCACGACGACAAAATAACCTTGATTATGAGAACTAGTCCCCGAATCCACTGAACAAGGACTTGTCCTACTGCAGGCCACCACATCCTGTGCAACAGCAGAATTATCGACAGAAACTTGCAGAGGAAGAACTGGAGAACTTTCTTCTACATGAATGAGAAATAAAATTTGAGATAAAATCCATTTTTAAGGCATACAGTAAATTCCCGATCATCCGCGGAATAGGGTGGCACGGTAACCGCGGATAATCCGAACAGGGTAAAAAATGGGTAAACTACTGTATCTAAAAAATATGAATAAAACTCAAACATTCATTCAAGTTATAGCTAAAAACATTGCTACATTGCATCTACTAACATTGAATGTAAAGAAATATACGCATTTAGAGCTAAAAACGAACAGTAACACAATCATAAGTTTAAAAAATATTTAATGACCGTTAAAAAAAATAATAAAATAAATCGTGAAAAGACCCGCGGATAAGCCGAGCCGCGGATAATCCGACCGCCGATAATCGGGAGTTTACTGTATTTGCATTTAACTTACAACTAGAAATTTATCTTTCTTACCTGAACTAATAGACATTGGTGGAGAAGACTCATCTTTAGCATTGGACATTACGTTGACTTTTTTCATTTCATCATTTGGCAAATCATAATCTGATAATCCTTCGCCACTGTATTGAGTTTTATTTAAATTACAAGTCCTGGTTTCCAAAGGTAATCTCTGCCGTGAGAATGAAGAACTTGTGCGAAATTGAAAATTGTCACTGTATTGGCTTTGAACAGACGTTTCAATTTTATTCTGTTTAAATCCAGGTAGATATTTTTGAGCATTTGGATGACAACCGAAAGGATAATGTTGAGTGTTCATGTTTGATATAATTACTGATATACTTTCTCCTTTGCTTTCAGAATCAAAGTCCTTTTGTTGACTAATGGGAACAGTTTTACTGGTATCAACCAACATCAATTCTTCGATTAAATTATCACACTGTATTTTGTCTTCTTTAACAATTTTAGGAAGTTTTCTCACTTCAGAACTGTTTGGTTCCCTTGATTTAATGATGTCAGGGTCTATTTCTGAATATTCACTTTCAATAATTATTGGTTTTTCTATCGCTTCCATTAATGATCTGTCTAAGGCACTAATAGCATCGATGACATCAGGATCTCTGATGTTCATTTTTTCCATTAGTTTGCTATTTTGAATTTCTTCTAAAAGTTTGTCAGAAGTATTTTCACTTTCATTTTGATATGAGAAAATGTCAATATTAATTTCTTCATCATTATTTTCCGATTCTGACGACATACTGTGTTCAAAACCATTTTTGGACTGTGAATCATTGTAGGATGTCGAAGGATTTTCTTGAGCCTCATGTTCATCTTTAAATTTGTTAAATTCGATATCATCTGCTTTTGGCTTCTTAGTCACAGTTCTTCTTTTTACTGTACCTGTATCTTGAGAGTCGATGCTTTCTTCTAACGATAACATTGTATGACAGAAATCATGAAAGCCTGCCACTATCACCTCTTCTGGAGCATCTAGTTTAACATTATAGCATTCATTGATGTCGCCATTTTGCATTCCATTTGTTAAAGAATTCGTGTTGCATTCCCCAAAATCTAAGGCATCATTTTGTGAATTATTACTCACAGAAACCTTTATTCCGGGGAAAATATTTGTATTTTTATCAATAGCGTCGTAGGAGTTACTCGATTGATTGCAGACTATACTGATTAATTGCGGCTGCGGAGTTTTCGACTTTAAACCATTTTGTGGTTCTCTTAAATAATTTTCTGATACTTCTGCGTGAATATTATTTTGGGGTATTGTTATGTTCTGATTGTTAAAAATAGTTGTAGGATGATTCGATCCTGATTTGTTTGAAAGACTTACGTTGTCAAAGAAAAATGTTTTGTTTGAGTTTTGCTGCACTTCTTTCGTAATTTTAGAATTTATTAATATGTCCTCATTAATGACATTTTCTTTCAAAATGAAATAGCTGGCATTTGTACTTTCGTTGGATTTGGTTGTTAATATCTCATTGCAACTTGAATCAGCAATTATTTTTTTTCCTTCTAAGTTTTCTCCAATATTTTCTTTCGTAACAGAAGCTAAACTCTCATTATGATTGCTATTAATTGATATTTGGTGAACATTAATTCCATTTTGCAAAGATGGAAAATTCCAAGATGCACTTTCGACACTTGTTTGTGCTATATTAAATTGGTGGTTAACTACAAAGTTACTTACATCTTCACCGAAATTCGTTCCGTTGTCCAACGTTTCATTTTGTGGTATCCAGTGGTTTATTGCTTCTGCGAGGGAATTTTTTTCTGACGATTCAATTTTAAGGTAAATTTTGCTGCTGGAAGTATGACTTCCACTTGAGACCTCTGAATTTTTAAGTAACTCATTTGAAGCTTCTGTTTGAAGTTTAACTATTTGGCCGGAGTTTATAGTCAGGTTGCTGGAAGTAATGTTATTTCCTTCTGAATGAGTAGAACTATGAGTTTTTATGTTATCACTGACTGAAAAATTTCTATCATTGCTCACAATTTCCGGCTTATATTCATTAATAAAGACTGCTTCGTTGCATACTGATTTTCCAATATTCGTATTAATTTCTGATTTACTTTCAGATCCATAATCTTTTCTATTCATAGAAACTTCTTCATAAATGTTTACGGAGTCCGTTAACTCGTCTGAAATATCATTTCTAGATTGGTGTTCAGAAACAACGCAAGCATTCTCTGAAACAATAATAACAGTTTTTTCAACAACTTCCGCATCAGATAAAGTTTCTGAGTTTCTTTTCTCTTGCAACCGGCAAATGTCACTGAAATCAGTTGAGCTTTGACATTCTTGATTAGGCCTGTACGTGTGGTATTTTCTTGGTTTATGAAAAGCAGATTCAACTCTGCCAATGTTTTCTCGTAATTTGGCTTCGCCACTTAATTGTAAAATATCATCAATGTTCTTTCTTTCGTCTTGTCCTGAATTACATTCTTTGCCTGCTTTTCGTAGTAACTCTGAATGGGATGTCCATTTAGTTAATTTGCAAATTTTATTGCGTTCATTTTTCAGTTTATTTGAGCTAGATGTTGAGTCTGTGGTTTCCGATTCTTTTACGGCTGTGGGAGGTATTTTCGGCCGACCCTCTGTTTGTTCTGTTATTGTTAAAGCAGGACAAGAATTTCTCCTTTGTAAAGGTGGCTTCAAAAGTTTGAAAAACTTTCCAACTGGAAGCAGTTTAATGGGTGAGAATCCAGATAGTTTTCGTTGGTAAAACCTTTTTTGTTCTATTGAGGACTTCTTATTCTTTTCTGTTAGGTTATCTGGAATGATGTAAAAGATATTTCTTAGTAAAATACAGCACTTAAAACTATTATCTAAACCGTGCACAAAATTGAATTATTAGTGTTTAATAGTGATGTATCATAGCAATAACTTTTATTTCGATTCACTTATAGAAAATTATTAAAGCATCTATTTGATAGTGATATTGAGTCAAATATTTTTTTTATATAAATATCTGCGAATGTATGGACAGTATTTTTAAATGCGGAGAAAATGGCTTTAGTCATTCATCTAGAAAGGATTTTTCTCTTTTGAAGTTTCATTCCCCCCCCCCCCTGTAATATGTTCAAATGACAACTAACTACTAACAACATGAGAAGAAAGTTTAACTCAATGCGTGCTATAAATTAGATGTTTTAAATCCTTAATGAACTTAAAAAAAAACCTTATCAAAATGGAATCAGTATTCGTAACTTTTCATTCGACTAATAAACTGCAAATTCAAAATAAATATATTTCTATATATTTTTTAATTTATTTCAAACAAATCAGCATACGTCACTATTAGTTTTAGAAAATTTCATTTAAAAAATTAGAATATTTGGCAAAAACTAGCGTTTAGAATCTTACCAGATGATAAAGCTAGTAGTAATATTATGACTAGCTTTAAGAATGTGAGAACTGCTTGAAGTGGACTATTTGAGTTTATTGATACTGAAGCATGAAATTCTAACCGCATGAGAATGGATCGTGTCTTAAAATTGGTGCTGACATACAGATTACTGCAAAGTTTTGTCATCAGAACCAATGAAAATTCTTTGATTTTGTTTACGGTGAGAGACATTCAGTTCCTCATCAGAATATAACATGCATTCCTTCTGTACAGTTACCTTCTTGTTCAAAATGTCATTGCATTTTACCTTGCTCTGCAACTGTTTCATCATTTAATTTATTGAAAGACTGTAATACTTATAATCTTTTCTCGAATTTATTTATAATAATACATACTTAGGGTTGGAATAAAATGCAGAAGGAATGCAAAAATGCAGCGATCTATTATGTATTAGATTTTAAGCTTGAATCTTGACAAGTCGTTGTTAAGTAAAACAAGTTGTAATGAGAATTGAATACGCATTTTCATAGTTAAAGAACTTCATCTTCAGCTTGTAGAAATCGAGTTGTATGATTACAGCACCATAGTTTTCTCATAGAACTCGCAACAGAAAAAGCACGTACATGCTTATTTTCATTGCATTTTGTGCCTTATTGCGTTGCTGTTCTTCATTCTATTGTGCGCAACGGATAGTTTCAATTCACCTGTGTTATATCCCGAATGGCATTTTTTTAAAACTAAAACTAGTTATCAGGAATTGTAGAAGCTTTAAAAAAGGTTACATATTATCCTAACATTTTAAATCCTTTAGCAATGCTGAGAGCTGCCCAAATTTCTAGCTTTTGAAAGAGAAAGAGGTAAAATTATATAAAGAAGAATGAACCCTGCCTCCCCCAGAAATACTTATTTTACAAAAGTAATAACAGAGTAAACTGAAAAAAACATGCTTGCTGTATGTTTGACTATTCATGCACAATTACTTTCAGAACAAAACACATCTTTAAGGAATAAGTTTAACAACGTTAAATCACAGAAGTCTCACAATTGACGCAGAGACGCGCAAGTAAGTACCCTCCACAATGCTACTATTCTACTTAAACTGCCATTCCAGGAATCTGATGCACTTTTAGTAAAAAAGTAAGATTACAGCAATTTCAGATCATGAATGGGGAAAGACATGATGGGCAATGTCTTGTCTTTTTCGATTTAATGACATTGCCAGTTCGACACGGGTTGTAGATACTAAGCTTCGTTCAATGGAACAAATGTGATTTTTCACGCATGGCAACATTGAAGATGGTTCATTGGATATTAAATTGCAGCAATGAAAGAATCATAAAATTTTCAAGAGTTACCTTCCGCATTATAGCAATTATTCTTTTTATGCGTTTTTTAGTGTTGAGAATAAAACTCATGAATAAGTCAAACATTTAATATACAGAAGTTTTCGGTTTAAAAATAGGGCAATACATTTGCCAGCAGCCGTGAGTTATTTGACTATCAAAGTAGCATATCCTTCTAGTAATTAATTTTCAGCTACGTGTTCAATGGAAATATTCTTGCCTTGTATTACATCTTACAAAACGTTACCCATTTTTTTTACGATAGTCGAATATCAATGGAAACAACTGAGTGTATCAGAGTCGTTATTTCTCAGTCCTTACTGTTTCTACATAATACGTTTTTGAAAAGCTTAACCCTCAACAACCTATTTTCTGTATACCGTGCATAATCAATTGTTACGATGACCATAGTAAAGATAAAATGTTTACTCTTTGTCATATTCTTCCTAGCTCTTTTCGAGCTCTGAGAGAACGTTTGATAATTAATATTCTGTGCAGTAGATTAGGGAATTCAAACACTTCAGACTAGAGGACAAGATAATAGTTGTTAAGTCCAAGCTCTTCTGTTTTTAAAGGAGTCATTATCATAAAAAAGAAAGGGAGTATCAAAAGGAAATTCAAGAAAGTCGTGACCCCCCCCCCTCCCCTTAAAGTCTGGATCCACGCCTGAGCCCAACAAAGCCAAATTCCAAGAATTGGTAAATGATAGAATCAGCATGGATAAAGCGTGATAGAATAGTGCGCTAACAGTATTCGACTTAAGTCGAATGCATGCAGATTAAAATGAGAAATAACAACGTCAAAAAGCACAAATTGCATATTACTGCAGACACGTGTTTAGGCGTCACAAGCAGGGCCGGATTTGGAGGTGTGGAGGCCCCGGGGGGCTACGAAGGAGTGCAGGCCCCGGGGGTTCGAAAAGATCATCATATTTTCGAAAATGTCCGATACTTTGATATATATCCAAATATTTTGATATATATGTATATATCCGATATTTTCGACCCGTGAAAGGTAGGATATTTTGTAAAAAATTGTACTGTGGGGGCCCCTTTGTTGTGGAGCCCCGCCTGCCCTCCCCTAAATCCGGCCCTGGTCACAAGGAACGACTTTTTAATGCAAAAGAAATGAGCTTATGGATGAAAAGATGTCATTTCATCCATAAGCTCATTTCTTTTTTTTTTTTCATTGGAAAAGGCGTTTCTTGTAACAGCAAAACACGTGTCTGCAGTAATTTTCAATTTCTGCTTTTTGACGTTGTTATTTCTTATTTTACTTTTCAGGACAAAGGTATTTATTAAACTTAAATGCAGATTGATTTCTGTTAAGATGCGTCAAATTACTGAGTTTTCTACTTATAAAATTTGGACTGTGACAACAACGGAAAGTTAATAGAATAATTGAGTCATCTGTGTGTGGATTGAACGAGGTTCAACTGTATTTGCGGTTAATTACAAATCATGCTGATTTCTTTTAATAAAAGGACGTTAGACCTTCCTTGAATGATTTCAGCAATTTATTGATACACATGAACCCATTTTCAAAAAAAAAAAAAAAAAAAAGGATTCATTTATTCAAAGCAAAAATGTTAAACGGTGGGCAAAAAAGGTGCTATGCCTTATTGGAACTTTTGATTGGAATTAACTCCTCGACTAGATATCTGAGTTCATACGGGAGCATTTGCTCACTCAATTTGAAGAAGACTCTTTAAATTTAGAAGAGCTTCGCCCTAAAGGTCCTCGCCTCCAGTTTTATGTATGATGAGAACGACAATTATTTAAAATTTTATTTATTAACAGACAGCACAACACAGGAAAGATTTACAGCGCCAATGAAATCACATGATTAGACACGGTGGCCCTAGCTCTTCGACTAGTAAAATATTTATATTAATCCTAACACGGAATCATAAGTAATAGTTTAAAGGAGCATCAAAATGCCTATTGAAGCTTTCAATTTTTGGCAGCTTAACATATCTTTTTATTCGCTATAGTGAAGATTTATTGGTAATTAAAGGATAAAAAGTTATATTCAATGATAATGCTTCTTTATCATAATAAATTACTAGTTGCATACTTTTCAATTTCACAATTATATAACATACGGCATTAGAGAGAGAGAGAGCCGTTACGTCGTAAAATTCGTGGTTCACCAGGTTTTTCAATAATTTTTGTGTGGTCTTTTCTAGCATGCCGGAAAAAACGAGGTTAAAAAAAATACTTAATTTAGTATAACGAATATATGTTTAACGTAAAATATAAAGTGCTAAAAACTAAATATTATCTTATTTTATTAACAAACGGTTTAATTTTGTAAAAATATTTATTAGCAATCCTATTCTTATTATTCCGATAAAAAATTCTAATTGATGAAGAATAATGTTATACAAGAATAAATTAAAAGAAGCAAACATTTATAGTTCAAAGATTAAAATATTTTACAGTTGCATAAAGAATTTAATAGAGCAAATCAAATTAAAAAAAAAAAAATCAACTGATATTTCTAATTGGAATTTAAACTAATTTATTCAAAAAATAAATCGGAATTGCCATGATTGTTTCTGAATTAATCATCTCATTGGACTATAACCAAATCTGAGGACAGCATGCAAAGCGCCTTGCCTCCGAATACACAGGACACATTTCGATTCGATTCGATTCAGAGTCACAACTGACTTCAACTGCATTTATGTCGAGGTCTGCATACTGAGTGCCTTACCTCCATTTTTTTATATACCGATAGATGGCAGCACCATCACCGGATCGAGCAGTTAATGAGAATTTAGAACTAGTCCAAGAGCTAATAGCTACCTGGTACTAGCACCCCCAGAGGTATCGTTTCACTTGGAGGACATTGAGACCACGAGCATATTTAACGTCGCCCAGTCCCCTTTAATGACAACGGTGGGTCTTCGACCAGCAAGGATCGAACCCGAGGCCCTCCGGTCCCGAGTCCAATGCCTTACCGATCAGGCTACCACGGCCCACAGGACACATTTACAACCCAAGTGAAGGAAATAACACCCAAACTACCGGCGGCAATCGAACCCACGACCTCCGGATCAGAAGCTGAGTCTTCTACCACAGAGCCACGAAGACGCCTCGTTTAACTTTAAATATTTGAAGGGTTCGGGGCAGAAATGTGACAAGCCACAAGGAGTGACTTTTTGGTCAAAATTTTTGTTTCTCATAGTTAAAATGGATTATGTCATTTGGAGAAAAACATATCTGGTTTTAGTATTGCAGAAATTGGCCTTCTGAAATTCACATCATGTGGCATCATTTGTATTTTTTGCTAAATAAACTAAATAAACAATGTTTTTTTAGTCTACTTTTTTTTTTTGCAAAGAAACCCCAAATTATCCAGCATGCCGGGAAATTCGAATTTCCTGTGATGCTGGTCAGTACTCGGGGCCTGAGGGTCTCGGGTTCGATCCTCGCTGGTCGAAGACCCACCGTCGTCGTTAAAGGGGACTGGGCGACGTTAAATATGCTCGTGGTCTCAATGTCCTCCAAGTGAAACGATACCTCTGGGGGTGCTAGCACCAGGTAGCTATTAGCTCTTGGACTAGTTCTAAATTCTCATTAACTGTTCGATCCGGTGATGGTGCTGCCATCTATCGGTATATAAAATAATGGAGGCAAGGCACTTAGTATGCAGTCCTCGACATAAATACAGTTGTAGTCAGTTGTGACTCTGAATAGGAATAGGAATAGGAATGCTGGTCAATCTCACTTATTTCCGGCATGCCAGCTAATGCGGAGTAATACAGTATTATGCACGAAGAGGCCTCTTGCCAAGTGGCGGAAAGCGCTTGCTTTGACATCGTACTGAGCACAGTAAAGATGGTTGCGGGTTTGATTCTCAGCGGTGACCTGGGTGTTGTTTCCTTCTTTTTGTGATGTTAATTTTTCCTATGTATTTGTCCAAAAGCACTGCGCTTTGTTCACAGACCTCTGATGTATGTGAAGCTGTTCAGCTTCTTCTATGGTAATAGTGATAATGTGGGAATATATTTTTTATTGCTGAATGTTTGAGCAGAAAAACTTAACATGATCATCAATAATCACTAGTATTTGGATGTACATTTATTTTGCGTTTATACTTGCATTTTGTTTCTTTAACCTTCATCTGTATTTGAGCTGTTGTTTCGTTTTGTAAAATTGATATTGCAGTTTAAGACTAGCAGTTAGTTTTTTTTCTTGTTTTATGTTTGCATCCATGGCAACGTTGTTCAGTTTTATCTTACTTGGGAAAATGTTAAAGGCCACACGAAGTTTCAAAGCATATATTTAACCTTAGCAAAAAGCAAAACAAGTATTTTTGAATTACAAAGATTTTTTGTTTCTGCTTCGTGTCGAATAGTATTTGGTTTCTCCAAGTATGACTTGTCGGTAAATAAGTTAAGTTGTTTAATGGATTCAATGTTTAACAGGTAAGTGCTTGTTCTGCTGGCTTGTTTTTTGGATTAAGTCTTTATTAAATAATATTGACTAAAATGAAATGAAAGAGGCAGACATTAAAAGCTTAAGAGGAAGATAGACATTATCAGTAACTTGAATCCACAATGGTTTTTAATATGCAATTAAAACTAAAGATTGGCATCGGAATGATTATCTGCTAACCAGTTCTGACACCTACTAATAAGTAGCTTTTCTGATCCATTGCAATCTGAACAAACTTTGCAATGACCTTCTTTTGTAATAAATTCTAGACGAAGGGCTTATTTGCTAATGAGAGGCTATGATAAAATCTGGATAAACATAATGCGTAACTTATTCACTGCGGGTGATGAATTAAGAAATTCGTATTTTTTTAACGTTTTTCGTTATGTGCCTGTTTTGAAGACAAAAGTTATGTTTTTATCATGTATTATGTATAATTTCCATACAACTTTCAATTTTTTTTTCATACTTTTAAATTAAAATATGTTTATCTAAAAGTAGAACTGCGAGCTACATGAGATAGTGCAAAGTTTACAGAAAAGATGAGATGAAATACCCTTTAGTGCGAATAGTTTTATTATGACAATTTCAATTTTTTTCATACCCTTCTTATTTGCAGATTTGTTAAAGTGCTCGAGTAATGCTGAGTTCTCGAAACGTGAATAATGGATAATGGTGTTTGTAAAAAAAGTATAGTCAAAAAACTTTGTAGTACGAAATGAGTAAAATGAGCCAACGCTTATAACAGTACAAATAAAAGCATTGCAGCAAAAGCAATAACAGCTAACAGCTGCTTCGAGGCTATCAAAATCAAGTCTCTTCATTAAAGCATAAAAAGAAAGAATAGTCCGAAGTAACTGTCAAGTGGTTGCTGCGTTTTCAGCACTTTTTAAAGCTTTTATTTGTACTGTTATACAAGTTGACTTATTTTACTCAGTTAATGGTGTTGGTGATAATTTTCGACGTCAGAGAAATTATGTATATAACACTACTCATTAGTAAAAAGTAAATTATCACTAAAGGTCAGATTAAAAAAAAATCCACCCAGTTTATTTAATAACAATTGCAAGTATGAGGCATGACAATCATCGTACTAGAGCCAAATTTATTCAAGGTAAAGCTGACAGTTTATGTTAATAAATGAAATTCAAGTTCTAAGACGAGAGAGAAGAATCGAAAATCCTTGTATATTGAATCTGGTCGGTAACTAATGCAAGTGACATCACTTTTACGACTATGAAAATTGCTCTGCAGTAAGTTTCCTTTTGGTTAATATATTGCTGGCGTGAAACTAGCATTTTGAAAAAATATTGTATTTAATGGAAATATGGATGATTGGAGTATACACGTTATGACTTTTAATTTGCATTTTAAACTAATACCTTCATAAGTGACTGTCACCATCTATTGTTTCACTAAACATATTTCTGTTTCTTAATTCAAGGTTTTTTTAGTTCAAATTAAGTTGAACAAATATAATATAATTAGGTAATAATTTAAAGGAAGTCATGAGATTCTATTTTTAGAAAAAAGAAGGCTCAAAAACTCACCACCAGCGTGAAATGACGTTGTATGAAGAAATTGCTATACAACTTTTAATAATATCTCTAAACAAAATAAGACTTCATGTTAAACTGTAACCAAATTTGACAACATTTGGTTCAGAATTTTTTTTGGTGCCATTTCAAAATGGCGCGTATGGGTTTTGTTTTCTGTCAGCTTGCTTAGTATCACGGTATTCTGTCATGTTGTAATATCTAAGTTTTGTTTTCATGATCTGGTATTCCTGTACCACGCAACGTTTCCAGTATGTAAGTGTTTTCGTGTGGCTAAAGTAGTTTCCCTTATCCAAAAAGGGTGCTACCGCTCTGATTGCACATCATATACCTAATCAAGATGACCACAAGCTTCAATTACTGCAAAGACACTGTATTCTTTGCTAGTTAATTTTGATAAGTGGATTATTTTACTTTTAAATTAAAAAATTGGTACAGATGTGATATACCCCCCCATTTGGCGACATTCGATTTTTTTGCACAAAATTAAAATATTTTTCTCGCCAATGAGGCGATAATTTTTTATGCATGGCATCCCTGGCCAAACTAACCTGTGTTTAGCAACCCGAAGGCAATCTTACAGATCTGTTCAAACTTGTTTACTTGGGTTGTTTGGGTTTCACGCAGGAGAGATACGTGGTGTTGTTTCGTGCAATATACCTTACAGGAATGCTTATTTTGTGTTAGTTTAAATTCAGTAGTTGTGTTTTGAAGTAAAAACATTAGAAAATGCCAGTTTCTTCAAACTTGAAGGTTAATTAAAAGTTAACTCCAACGTGGTGTGTAACTGTAACGTGCCATTTTCATATGATGTATTGTTTTAGACTGAGTGTGATTATTTATACCATATAAAAAGGTAAGTTCTTTATTTTAGAATTCAAAAAAAACCTCTCACTTCCAAAATTCTTTGTTTTTACAAATCCTTGAGGGGTTCTTGTAGTTTTTAACTTTATTTTTACTGTATGTAAATTAATTTTACAGAAATAGTACGGTTATTTTGTTCTAAAAGTTAATTCTTATCGATGCCACGAATTATTTAGACATTCTATTAACGTGCCTCCTTTAGGTACTGAATTTTATGTTAACAATTGAAAGTTCTTTCGGTTGTACTCTTAAAAATGCTGAATTTTATTAATAAATCTGCACAATAATGGTGCATATTTCACACTTAAAACTGTGTCATTATTGTACACTGAACGGAAGGAGCCACCCTTGGGTGTCTCCATGAAAATATACATAACTGTGACCATACTTCGACTGTAATGTATATTAACAGTCGGAGGGATAACGGACCGTGCGGAGCGAGGTCCTGGCGAGCCAGAGGTCTCATAGTACTTTGGTAATGAGACCGAGGCAGGGCCGGCGAGCCGAGGTCTCATTACGAAAGTACTATGAGACCGAGGGCTCGTATCCCGGAGAAATGATGAAAAAAAAAAATAATGCATTAATTTCGACTTGTAATTAATACAATAATTTATTTCATTGTATTTTAATATGTTTACAAAAAACCCCGGCCCTGTACATTTTTGAAGCATATATTCGTGATGTTTTTTGTTGTGCTTTTATGTTGTTTTTATATACATTGTGTTCTGAAGTGCTTTGATCATGTTTTTTATCTGATTTTTTCCTGTTGGCGCTAAAAAAGCATCGCTAAGAACGATGTATGACATATGTCGTCATACATCGTTTTCTTGGCGCCAACAGGAAAAAGTCGCCAAGGGTGGGGTATATCACATCAGTTCCAAAAAATTATTCACTTTGATGAATCTATTTTGAGAAAATTACTAAATTTATTACTTTTCTTGTACGACTGATCTTTTTTAAGGATACTTTGAATCTAGAACATTGGAAAATTTGAACTCTTTCACAAAAATAAGACTTTTCTGGACAGAATTACTAATGTGTCCGAGAATAAGTTTTTTGTTCAAGGAATTTAAAAGTGGGTAAAAAATTGGAGCACTGAAGTGTGTAGTGAATGAACTAGAACTGTTTATTCAGCATAAATATTCAAATTTTTTCATTGTATTTTCATTGATGTGGGTTTTGAAAATGTGATAAAAGAAAAGTATTGTCCAAAATGTAATCTTAATGTAAGCAGAGTACTCGTTAGTGTCTTCAACAGAATACTCATTTTCAAATTCTGCTATTCTGATTTCGAGACATCAAAGCAAAAAACGAAAGCTTTACTCGAATAACAAAAGAAACTGATAAGAACTTTAATCTTCTGGGCGAAATCAAGGAAAAGAACCTGTTTATACAAACCAGCTTCTGCATCTTACCTAAAGATCTATTTCTATGAAACAAGACTGGGGATCGTATATTTGCCTAGATAAAATACAATACCTTTTCCTCATTGTAATCAGATATGAGTTACTTTTTACGAAAGATCTATCTTGGCATTTTGACAATTGAAGTTTTGCTACAGTAACCAAAATCGGTGACTGACAGTTTTTATTTGAAATTTTTTTTGCTTTCTTCAATGTATTTACGTAGGAGTTAGACCTGTTTTTGGAAAGGATTATCTATTGTAATAATTTGATTCAGCGTGTTTTTTCATTATCAATTAACAATTATGATGATCCGTTTCAACGAAATAAGTTGTTTTCTGAACTTAATTACCATTTTATTGCTTGAATTTCACTACAACGAAATTCCCATTAAAACGAAAAAAAATTTTCCGTTCGCTGTAACTGAATTTCACTATAAAGTTGAATAAATACCTTTGTACTAGAAAAGTAAAATAAGAAAAAACAACGCATAATAGCACAGATTGCAGATTACTGCAGACACATGATTCGAGATGTCAAATAACCCCTTTTCCAATGCAAAATAAGTGAGCTTATGGATGAAAGACATCCGACAAAAACGACATCCGGATATTTTTTTCATCCATAAGCTCCCCCTACTTTTCACTGAAAAAGGGATTCCTTGTAACCCCGAAACCAGGCCCGGAGCTACGTACACGCGGTGCAGGAGGCCCCATGACTCTCAGGAACCCACGGCCCAGGAAACCAAAATAAATACATAAATAAATAAATTTAAAAAAACTGCGCTCAAGTTTTAACAGTTGAATATATTTTTGTAATGTTTTGGTAAAAAATAAGAGGAAAAATTGAAACTCAAGACTTGGGTTCTTGCTGACATAACTAAAAATAAAATGAATTCACAAAAATCAGAATAAAAACCCCACACACGTTCTCAGACCCCCCCCCCGGCCCAACCCTGAAGCATTCAAACAAGTAAGTTAAAAACCTTAAAAAAATAATAATACTAAATAAATAAGACATTTAAGCAAATGAATTGAAAATTTCAGCAGGAATATTGAAGATGTTAGAAACATACAATAATAACTCGTTAAAAAATCATTTTTTTGGGGAGGGGGGAGCGATCTAGTGGGGGGCGATTTTTTTCAGGGTGCAGAGGGCCCAAACTTTATAGATCCGAGCCTGCCCGAAAGTCGCGTCTGCAGTAATCTGCAATTTATGCGTTTTTACGCCGTTCTTTCTTACTTTGGGATTTAACTGTATCTGTAACGAAATTTCACCCGCTGATATCCAACGATCAACCCTCTTTATTTTCTTTAATCGCTCGTAAATCACTTTCGCTATAAAAAAAACAAAACATTTTCTTTTCCGTCTTCGAACCATCAATTTGTTTTCTGCAATCTCTTAAAATGATGCTTTGTAAGGTGAGACATCACGCGTAGAATGCAGAAATGAAACCGCAAGAACCGTTTTTATGCGTTCTTCTTTGTCTGGGTCACCGTGATGGAAAGCATTGCATTGCTACAATGAACGCATCACGCTGTGCTCTACTTACCGAAAGCCTTTTCAGTTTTGTTTCATGCCTGCATCGTCCACACCTCTAGTGATTTTGATGTTTACAAGCTGTTTCAATTTCATTTTTAATCCCTTGTGTCCAAAGAAGATGCTATTTTCTGAATCCGCTTCGATTTTTTTTTTGTTGGCCTACACTTGAAGGCATTTATCTTTCTAAAAATAAAATTGTTACATGTTGTGTTACGAAAAGGAATGTGTAGGGGAGAGTTGGGAGGAGTGGGATGGTAGGGTTTGATAGGACAGCTGCATTTACGCCGAAATAAAATGTGGAAAATTATTTAGATATGAGTCTCTTGCTTGATTTTATTCTACTACCGCTGCTGAATAAGCTAGAAATAACTCTTTTGGATGTAACGCATATCGAATACATCACCCCCAACCTCCAAATAAATTGCATCAGCTCCGGTGAGTTTTTGCCGTGACACCTTCATAGTAAATTACGTCGCAGTATCCAATTCCAGTGGATATGCCACATCCACTACAATACTAATTAAATCTAATTTTTTTCCATTTTTTAAATTTTGGCACAAATGGCAGCTGTTCCTTTCCTCCAAACTTTCTCCTAAGTTTGAACTGAAGAGTCAAACATGTATTCAGTGGAAAAACCCCTTAAGGTAAAATTAGTTTTTGTTAGTGAATGTACCATTAGAAACTATAGATAAAATTTTTAAATTTGGAGTAGTGCATATTTGCCCTCAATGCTTGCTTTTTTACTAGTGATTTTTTAAAACCGTTTTTGCGTGCTGTATTTATGTCAGTCCTGTTCAAGCATTCAAATTTTAAACAGGTTTTTAAATCAAGAGGCTTATTAAAAGTAAAATAAACATTGATCCCCTGATAAGTATTCATAAATTTGTAGAACATTATATCAACTACCCTTTGCTAAATAGAGCACTAATTCAAGAGGAGTTGTTATTTTTACCAGAAGTACATTGTAATACTTAACTCTAGTGTCAAATCAAACTATTTTAAGAAAAAAAAAAAAAAACAAACGATTTATTTGCATACTTACTCGATTTATTTCTCTACTTTATGTAGATTGTTTTAGGCTTAATTATATAAAGTGCGACGATTACTCATGATATTCACAACAATATCTTCCTCAGCTTGGAGGCTAATATCTTTGCATCTTAGACATGATATGATACACTTTAAAATAATTTGCATGAAATAAGTAGGTGAATGCACGTATTTATTTTTTAACAGATCAAAAAAATAGATGTCCGTTTGAGAGACAAATGTCTGTTCTGCACTGAAGAGTAGTGAGAGAGATTTCAAAAGACACATACAATTTTCAAATAACTACCTTATTTTGCAAAGCTCTACTTTCTTGCAGGTGTGATTTCGAATCGCGTAGATGCAGATTTCATTGCGAATTTGTGCGTAAAAACGTTCGATTCGTCAATATGCAGGTTGCTAATATTTTTGTGGTGGTTAATGAATATTGTAGTGGATGTGTCATATCCATTGGAATTGGACACTCAGACGTTATTTTCTGTGAAGGTGCAATGTCAAAAACTCACCGGGACCGGTGCTGATTTGCAATTTTTTGGAGGGTTAGGGAGTGATATATTTGACATACAGTGGACGCCGGTTAGTTAAATCAGTGGTTTATTGAATCAACCGGTTTAATGAATCAAATCGTCAAAAAAAAAAAAAAAAAAAAAAAAAAAAAAAAAAAAAAAAAAAAAACCAGCTTTATTAAATTAGCCGCTTTATGGAATCAAAACTGTTAGAAAAAAAGTGATTCATATAAGCAGCGGCCACTGTACCTTACACCCAAGGCAGCGACTTCATACATGGGACACGAAAGGGATTCTTATTAAAGCAGACAGTATTATTCGTTACCAGGCGATATGAAGTTTTGAGTAATTTTTCAAACAGAAAGAAATCAATTGAAGAAAGGGGGCAGATATGTATGGTGAAGTGTAATAACAACTATTGTTCCCCCTTAATCACCAGTATAAAATTATACCTCAGAAAAAATGTGAATTTTATGTATGGAAAGGCGAATAGGAGTAAATTTTTATTGATCTTGTTCATTTCCCCCTATGGCAAGTTTATGTGCCTTAATGATCTTTTAACGCAAAAGTGAAGTTATTTTTAATGCTGTTTGTTCATTTTTGAGCCATCTTAAATTCTAGTTGGAATTAAGTCAGGTTCAATTATTTAAGTTGTTGCTGTAGATTCCATCTGTAAGAACTATTTTCTCAGTGTAGTATTGTTCAGCTTAGTAAAATCTGCCCTTTGGAAAGGTTTCATGGGTGGGAAAGGATTTTAATAGAAAGACAACGTGTTTGTCAATTGTGAGGTTTCTAAATTAACTAGACTAGAAGTAAATAACAAAATAATTAAATTTGATTTCATTATGCCAAAATTGTTCAACATTGTTACACATTCCGTTAAACCCGTTAAACCATTTTGTTTCTGGAACTCTAATTTGTTGATCTAAAATTTTAACTTCGTTCCGTTGGGAGTTGGAGTTATAACTCGAGTTCGTTGAAGGGCGTTGTTGTTCTGACTCCAATTTGTTTTAACTGTAACACCTACTCTAGTTTGTATTATTATAATTCTATCTATTATTATTTTAACTTTTGTTTCTTTATCAAGCTCATGCAGAAACATAATTAGAAGGAAAACAAAATATATATTGAAAAAAAAAAAAAAAATCAATGGGGGGGGGGGGGTATTTTGCTAAAATTGAGAGGTCTATGACGGATGTTCTAAAGTGCGTCCTGCACGTGACAGGTAGTTTAAAAATAATCACCGAGAAAGATTTTTAAGAAAATTTTTTACTTAACAAATCACACAAGTAAAATACTTTAACATGGTTAGCAGGTTTTTAACTTTTAGCCTTAAATAGTTTGTGCATATGTAAAAGTGCAAGGAAAAATTCTGTGAAAGCCCAACTGATGGTGGAACAACAGATAAGAGGAAATCTTCGTTTGATTCGATGTTATGAAACTGAAACCCTATTTGATTCATGACATGATCCCCTATTTGCATCACAATTTTGACTTGAAAAATGGGAGTTGCGAAAAAATAATAAACGTCACAGTGGTTTTCATTCAATAATACCAGAATAATTCCTTGTATTTCAATCCAATTAATAAAAGTCTATTCACTTTCATATGTAAAAGCATTGGAAATACTACTTAATCAATTTGAATTTATATGTAAAATTATATTATTGCTCTTATTGTCGCGCAGTTTAAAAAGAGAGGATTGCTTCCGTTACACTTCATTCAGCAATATATTATGGTGCATCCCCACATTTCATCATGTCATTTCTTAAATCAATTAATGGTATTACAGAGACAGGAGTGTTCTTTTTTCATTCATACATTACTCATGCCAAAATGTAACAATGAAGAGTAATAATGACTGACTTGCGTGCTCCTGCAAATTCATTCTAAATAAGAAAGACAAATTGCAGTTCCAAAACAAGCAAGAGTATTTTTTATTTCACCTTGATAAAGTGCCTTGCACTTTTGATGGTTCGTTTAACAAGCAAAAAGCATGCATCTGCCAAGTACAAGGAAAAGAAAAGCGTTGAGTGAACAAAGTTTTTGAATGTAATCCCGAATCAGATTGCTTACTTCTTTCAGATTTGATGATAGCTTTATTACTGTATAACTCTCACTATAGAACATTTTGCACACTACTATTTCAAGAAAGTTTCATATTCGTTCTGGCTCTGATATCAGTAAAAAAAAAATCAGCAAAATACTTTTGCATCAATTAGCACTAAATTTTAGAAAACTTGCCTTTCACAATGGTTTAAAATTTACATATTTGATTTGCACTCTGCAAGTTTTGAAGAGCAAAATTACTCTAAATAACTATTTTAAAGGTTTCACTTCATATATATCAAGGACTCTTGAGTATTCCTCACTCTTACTGCTTCTGTCTTTATTTTATTATTGTTATTTGTATTTTTAAAATTGTTTCTTGTATTTATTTAGTGTTTTGATGTTCTTGTTGCTTTTTAGTAAGTTTTCTTAAATGTGAAGAAAGTAAAATTCGCAAAAGTGATGTTGTAAATGCAACATCACAAGCACGTGAATGTTCTAATACTCTGCAAATTAATAATTTCTCGTATTCTGGATTTTCATATTTTGGAGTTTGCAAGCACGATGTTGCACAATATACCCGACATTTCCCTGTTTGTCACTCACTATAATTAATTATCAGTTAATGTTAGGCAGGTTTAGGTTTTTTGTTGTACTTCAAATTTTTATGAATTAAAAGAAATTTATCAGATGTATGAAATTAATGTTAAAAAAAGGAACACAAGAGAAAAAAAGTACGGTACGCAAATTTTATCGTCACGTAACTAAGATTCCTCTGGAAATGAGGCATAAATGAAACAACAATACTTGAAAACGACATTACTTTTCATATATTTTTAGTCGAGAGTTTTCAAAAACGGCAAACAACTGACAGAGACGTATTTGTAGGTAGATTAAATTTTATACTTTTCCGAAATTCTGAAGTTGTTTCTAATAAAAACTGAACACAATTTTTTCTAAGCATATCACTAATAAATAAATAAATTTGAAAAAAAAAAAGATTTTTTAAAATTAATTTTTAAATTTGTATTCCAAAATCATTTCAGTGCATTCAAAAGCAATATTTCAGTTAACGGGAAACACAGTTTCAGTGGGTTCAGTGGACGCTGATCACCTGTCGAGTTTGTCTATAATTTAAAAAACAAAAGAATTTCTTTCCTATTATTATTATTACTCTTACTATTGTTATTCAAGCTTATATTCAAGGAAAAGTAAGTAGTTTTATTTTTCTTTATAGAAAAGTTGCCGAGTTTTATTTCACTGAAAAGTAAACTTGAGGAGTTAACTTTCAAAACGATTATCTCCAGTTTTTTATTTTTTTGGCAAAACGAGAAAAACGTTTTACGCACGAACACTAACTGTTAGAGTTTCTAATTTTCCACAATGTTTTGGAAGCATAACAAGTGACTATTAGCATAAGTCTAGGAATTTTTCCACAATTTTATCAGACCTAAATTACCAATTTTGTTTTCGATATATTTCTTTTTGTTGTAAGGTAGTGGATATCATCCCTTTTGCAAGAAAAAAAACATGCATTTTCTTCAGGAATAAACTTTTAAATTGAAACAAAATATTCAACATTTTTTAATATATATTTTTTTTACTCTACTTTATTCCTTCCTACTCACTTTATTATCTTCATTGAACATTTCAAAAAAAAAAAAAAAAAAGGACCTTCGATCCAATTAAGTATGAACAATGAAACCACTCAAGCGATTCAAATAACAACGTGTAGGTATTAGGTTAAAAAAAAAGAAACGCCAAATTTTTCATGTCGACGACAAAGCTTGGTGACCAAAATGGCGATATATCGCCAAGTGTCCTCCAAATTATAAAACCTCTTGAGTTTACATCGAAATTAACAATTATTTCCTCCCAAAAAAAGCAAAAGACCCCTTTAGAATCACCCGAATGCAACCAAAAAGAGAGGTGCACAACTAGATCCCACTAGGAGTCTACGTACCAAATTTCAACTTTCTAGGACTTACCGTTCTTGAGTTATGCGACATACATATGCACATACATACGGACGTCACGAGAAAATTTGTTGTAATTAACTCGGGAATCATCATTACGGATATTTCGCGTGTCTATACGTTCTTAGGCACTTATCCACGTCTGGTCGAGTCGAAAAACTCAATATTCATTCGGGGGTGAGTAAAATGGAAATTAAGGTCGATTTTTGAGTGAAAATTTTTTCGCGAATACAATGCTTCCTTTTTTGTAAAAGGAAGTAAAAAAGACGATAACGGAAGGACATTTATCTATAAGCTGATACTGGGTAATATTTAAGAACGCTAGTAGAAAACAAACTATTGCTTCAAGTTAGTAGTCATATTAAAAACATATATAAGTAATATTTGAACAAAAATTAAAAGTGCTTTTATTTAAAAAATAAACTTTTATTTTTAAATTTAAAAAAATGTTTTGTGCGATTTCATTTCTTTTATTTTATGTGATAGAAATCATGAAAACTACACTTAAAAATTTCTTAGCATGTGAAAATCATTTTGGTATGACATGTTTGTGATATGACAAGCCAATTCAAGCAGAAACATTTGCTTACAAACTTGAAACTTATATTGGAACAATACAATATTGAAACTGCATTCAGATTTGTTGCCACAAGTCACAGGAAAAGACTGTTGAGGGCACTGGTTTAACAGTTGAACGTACTACGAAGAGATCAGTAAATTCAAAGATCAACTTTCACAAAGATGGAGTAATATCCATTCTTATCCTGACACACAAAATATGCACTATTTGAACGCTGTAACAAGTTATGTTATTGAATATAGTAAGTACTTCAACAAATCTACTTCAACAAATCGAAGCAGATTTCACTTCAAAGTCAACAGACTGAGGACAGTTATAAATTATGTTAAAAATGAAGATGCAGCTGAATCAAAAACACCAAATCATAAAGAATATGCCAAATGATTCATTAACGTTTGGGCAAGTTTTGTTAGTTGGATGGAAGGTAAAGAAATTAACAAAAAGCAATATTAGACAGGTACTTCATATGGAAGATAAAGGTATAGAAATAGCTTGTTTGAGAACGCATAATAATGTGGGAATGATCTTTGTATTTCCTGAGGAAGAAAATAAATGTTCTATGGATTCGGATAAAGTTATTGAGTATTTAAAGAATTCAGAATTGTAACAGATGGCTCATTCATTAGATATCATTGTTTCAGACAGCTGTATTAGCTGAATAAATGTTTTTTAGTTGAAATTTACCAAGTTTCATTGCTTTGAACTTCTTGTCCTTTCGTTACTGTCCTTCCGTTACCCTTAACAAATGCATAATTTATATGCTTAAAATAATTATTTTTTAAAACTAGATGTGAAATTGTAATGCCTGAACACTCCTGTATGTACTCTAATTTTTATAGAATTTTCCCTTTTACAGTTTAGCTGAACTTTTGGGGAGAACTTGATAGCGTGAAAATCATGTCGCAAAAATATTCTTCCGATACCGTATTTTAAATTTCATTTTTAAAAAAGTTATTAACGAAAAATTCTTGGATTTGGCTTTGGCGTTTTTAGCAACTTACTATGATGTGTATAAAAGTCGATGCATCAGTTTTTGAAAAAATATGTATTTTGATATGCTCACAGACAGAAATCCATCGATTTTTTTTGTAAAAACCATCCTTCCGTTACCGCTGGAATTCACCAATATTATATTAGGATACTACATAATATTAAAAAATACACTATAAACAATAATGCATATTGAAATTTTGGTTAGAACGTAGCCCTTAAAGGAATGCAATAGCAGGAAAGTTTGAATAAAATAGAGAATGAAACGCTGTGATATAATTTTCAGCACAAGATCACGTAACAAAACAATGAGGAAGAGTCATGTAATAATTCCTTAAATACTCTTAATCATCTCTCAGAAAACATTACCTGTCCTAACTGTCAATTGGACAATTAAAGAAGAGAAGAAAGGAAAATGTGGAATTGAAAAGATTTTCTCCTTGCTTCAGTAAGCATGGCATCGCATCTCGGCTTAATTTACACGACTCATTTACTTTTATGTGACGAGACCTACTTCTGAAAGAACTGTTATTAAGTCGATCATAATAGATACCCTTGTTAATGAAATAAAAAAAAGTGTGGCTAGCGTTAAATTATTTCATTCACAGCTAGAAAAAGGAATAACGGGATTGTAATAACACTGTATGGCTTCATTCTCGTTTTATTTTTAATTTTCATGAATGGCAGGATATTAAAATGAGAGCAATTTTATTTTTTGATCACCTTTTTCTTACTTTCGATGCATTGATTATTAATTAAGTAGAAAACCGCCCTTAAGGTATGACGGGTGAAAATTGCTTCTGCATTTGAACGAAGCAATTTCCTGTTTAGTGATATTTTGGTAGTTGAAATTTTAACCCTAACTTCAGTGAATTAACCCTAAACTCCAATAGATAGCGTTAATTGTTGAACTTTTATTTTCATTTCTTCCTTCTCCTAAAATTATAGTCTTATTAGTAAAACAGTAAAGTTATCGGATTCAGTTCAGCCTTGTCAAAATAAAGCATTTCCCTGCATGTCAAACATTACCAAAAACATATTATCAAATTGGGATGCGAGTTTCATTGCTGATAACGTCAGCTGTTATATGTATATGAGGATACTTTTTTTTTTGCTAAGTAACTAAATGCGATGTACTGACTGCCACACAAAAGAGCACTCCTGTTATGAAGTCGGTTTAAATATGTGGACAATTTCTGATGGTAATTTACTTCACTTTCCCCGGCACCCTATTTTACCAGATTTTCCCATGTTTTTCTTTTGGTGTTTACCAGAAGAACTTTACTACATCAGTTTAAACCAGACATTCTCGATGTACACTTTAGTCTACTCGTTGTTACAGATACAAACTATCTGAAAAACAAATCGAGTTGCTTAGCTTTTGCATTTAAGCGATACTGATATACGCTAAATTCACGAAACTCATACACTCAACGTTCGTCAGTACATCGCACATAACTTAGAAATTACTTATGCAAGCCTTTAAAATAAGTTCTCTCGTCTTGGGGCTATTGTTATGCAATATTGTAGGACGATCAGAGTACCATTCAAGATACAATTTGTCTTTACGCTATAATAAATCGATTTTTTTTAAATGGAAATTAGTTCAGTTACGGTTATCAGCACTTTTTGTGGGTGAGGTGTCTTAGACCCCAGCAAGAATTGGACTTAAGCATTCAAACGTTTTGTAATGTACGAGGTTAATATGTATATGTGCGTCACTTACGCTACTTTTTCAGTTGTATTGATATAAATAAATAATACAAAAATATTGGAAAGTTTCCTTAATTTGCTAAATTTTGTGCACTGTATAAGAAATATAATTAAGGGATTATATACACCCCACCTCGCCCCTTATATTACATTACCCCCTCCCCCAAATAATAATAAATAAATAAAATGCAAACTAATTTCAGGGTGTATTCCTGTGCGTGAACTTCCCGTAAATATTTAAATAAGAACTGAGAACTCAACCAAATTAAAAATTCACAAAAAAATTAAGAATTTAAGATGTGTAACATTAAAAACACTTACATGAGAACACGCACCAATTTTTTCTTTTATTTCCCATTTAATTGTTTGTGTGAAAGATTATCAAATATTGAAAATATATTTCGTGCTGCTGAGAACACTTATTGGGAGTGTTGATTATACGATATTTTGTTAAAAGTAGGAACATTGCATTTAGGAAAGTCACGAAAACCATTATCGCGTTATTGATAAAAGCACAATGCCTAACTACTGCATTGAAATGTTTTTATACCATCTTTTATCCTCTTCAGGATCGTTCCTTTTCAGCCATGTTTCACATTAATAACAATTGTTTACTGTTACTCTGAGCTCCTGTTTACAGAGAATGAAAACAAATTAAGCTACATAATGATGCCCAAATAAAAACCAGAACTAAGCAAACTTCTTTTTATAAAAGCAATTAATTCTAAACCAATTTTTATCAACCTACTAGCCTACAAATGAACCTGCTTGTACCTTTATTTTCATCTGCCGAACTTGGTTACATTTTTTTTCTCCCGATTACTGAAGGTCATTTCAAATGCCAACATTGAATAAAGGACTGTTGAAATACTAAGTAGAAATTCCACCATCACAATAGCATGAACGCAATTTAAGTTGGAATTGCTTAATATTGCTCGATCAAACACCGGTTATAGCCTCTTCAATGGTGTGCCTTCCATTCGCCGATAGGATCACAAATCGGAAACAAAGAAGTAATAAATAACAGGATGTGAGTTCAATTAGAAAGGTTTATATTGATCGATGATTTGATTTGTGTACCTTGTTCTTTTTATTTGAGTGGTGCACAGTTTCTGTCGAAATATTGACATAAATTGTTTACATTATAAATGTGCAATAAATCAAAAGCTCGTGTGTGAAGTTGTCATGATGAAATAGAAACAAGTTGTGGCTGTTTTTGAAGGGAAAAAAAACTTTTCTTCTCTTCAAGTTTGCGATGTTCCCCTTTCGTCGAGTTCATGATTTCGTTTTCTTTCATAGTTATGTTAATGAAGAAAATGTAATTTAGTGATCAGTGAATCAACTAATTAATTTTTATTAATGAATCTTAACTATTTAAAATAAGTGAAATCATTTACATTTTTATTTTGACTCGAAAATGATAATGCGAGTTGTAAGTTGTTTTGAGGAATAATTGATACTTAAATTCTAATAGATATCGAAAAATGGAACTGCCCACACCATGAACAAGAAATAAAATACAAGTATATAGTTACATAATTTTAATAGCTTTTTAAAAATAAAATATTCTGTTATAAGTGATTAAAACATTTAGTTTTTGATGAATAAAAAGAAATTTTGACAGAAATAGAACATATTTGTACATTTTCAATGGTTTTATGAATCTGAAAGTTGATGATTATTATTGAATCAAGTAGTTTAGATATTAATGAATCAAGTTACTTTTTAATACAAGTCGTTTATCTACAATTCTACAATTCGCGTTGTCATTTTTAAGTTCCAACTAGAATTATATGAATGTAAGTTAAAGCTGAAATTTCAACGTCACATAGTCAGTAGATATAAATGAGCAATATTTGTGTTTTTGTTCTTTATTTATTTACTTAAATACCGAAACTCATTGTGTATGTGTTAAGCTTCAATGTTTGAGTAAATGAATTATTCATAATTACATCGGATACCTTTTTAAATGTCCAAAGGATAAGAAAATTCATTTCGCTGCAACGAAATTTCGCTATACCGATATTACGAATCGTGTCATTGTTAATGTATAATTTGAATTGGGGATTACGAAATTCTTCGTTAAAACGAGACCTTCACTGTAACGGACTACGCATATAGGATTTAACTGTATTGTAAACTGTTGAATGAATTATGCAAATATGACTTACCTTCATTTGAGCACTGAAAATAGTTTCTGACCTTAGTGCAATTTTTAAACAAAAAACTCGAAAGGGAAAACAGAAAATCCAAACTGCATGAAATCCGGCACTCAAATTCCGCGAAAAACATTACTACATCAACTAAAACGTAGGCATTTAAGAATGATGTAAAACCTAAGTATCATTTTTTCTTCTGTGACATGGCCACATACCCTTCAGTATATTCACAGCTTGATGAGTACGTCAAACTGAGTACTCAACTATGAAATGTTATCTAGGCCAACTGAAAGTCGGATCCCACATTTACTGCATGCTTTCTAAGCGTGTTTTTTTTTTTTTTAATCCGATTGAAAGACATCTTTTGACACAATGCAATGAACATCGAGTAGCTTTCTTTCACTTACTTAAAAAAACTGAAGTGAAAAAAATAGAAATATTGACATTTATAAAGTATTTTGTTGTGTTTGTTTAATTGCGCCTTTGACTGACTAAATTTTTTAAAAATATAATCTATAATAAAACCAAACGATTAATGATCCATTTTAAATGTTTAAAGTTAATTTTGCTGAAAGCAAGTACCGCCAACCACAGGGAATTTTAATTTCACGACTCAAACAATTCGAAAACAATAACAATTCTCAGTACTTAAAAATGTCAAAGCAGTTTTATCTTGAATTGTTGAAATATGTATTTACAGCGATAATATTTATGATTCAAAGTGCAAAAAACTGAGTTTCCTTGCATATTATATGATATTTTTTAAAAAGTTCTTTTAGGCCTTGGTATGACGTCAAAAGAGTATTAATATTTATACTTTAATTTCAAGTGCTTCTGTTAAAAATGATCAGTCCTCTTTTCATTAAAGGGGAGTTAAACTTATTGAAAACCGAAATACAACAGTATGAACAGGCTTGTCTAAATAAGTTACAGTACAATAGTAAATGAAAAAAAAAAGGTATGTGTTATCAGTATTTCAGTGAAAGTAATTTGAATCGTAATAATCGAACCCTGAGAAATAATACAATATGATTCTGATCATTTATAGCCCTCAACTTTCACATTTCCCAGCCCACCGCTATTGCATCCCATTATAAGTTGCGTTAAATTGAAAATTTCTAAAACATTCTCATAACACAACTACATAACGTCAATATTACGTTACCTGGCGTTTTCATGATAGTAATGCAAAACATGTTGGCGAGTTTGACACTTGATAAGTTTCAAGTTAAAACATAGTAAACAAGTAACTCGGGAGTGAAAATTACGAAAAAAAATCACAAAACAATCCCATAAAGTTACTTCTACGCGTTCGATCTTCGGTCTATTTTATACCTAAAAATGTATTGACTTCTTTAAGTGATCTGCATTGATTAATTTCCCTAAATGAATTGTAAGCAAGAAATTGAAAAAACTCATTCATCCCCCCCAGAGTTGAATATGTCTAATTAAAGTTTTGACTTGTAAGAATTTACCAGTAAATTCAATATGCGAGTGTTACAATGATTTTTTTTTTATATTTTTATTATTATTTTATTTTTTTTTTTTAAAGAAATAAAACAAATAATTCATTCAGAGAAGAAAAAAAAAAAAAAACTTTTCATGCCGAAAAGCGGCTAAATTTGTTATATTACGGGATATTAAAAAAATATATATCATATATTTAGGGCAGAAAATAACTGAATTTGTCATTATTCAACTGTAACAGTGTATTGCTGTTGTCTCGTGATTAAATTAAAGAAAGTATAGATGATTATTAAAAAACGAAGAAATTAAACTAAAGTATAAATGAATAAAAATGGACGCGTGTTTCAAAGAAAGACTTTTCAAAATTTTGGTAAGTCACTAGTTGTTACTACTCTTATTAGTAGATATATTTCATTTTTTTTCAGTTTGTAACAGTTTGATCTTATAGAATGGTTCCTACGAATTAAAACTTGCAGTTTCATCACTTGTGGATGACAGAAGCGTATTTCACGCATTGAAAATCGAAGTAAGTCTTAAAAAGTTAATCTAGCGTATTTCCATGCTTTGTATTTTAAATAAAAGTTCATCATCGTGGAAAATGGAAACAAAAATTTGAATGTTTTAACTCTTGGACTCGTATTATTGCATCTGTATATATATATATATATATATATATATATATATATATATATATATATATATATATATATATATATATATATATATATATATATATATATATATATATATATATATATATATATATTAATTTTAGATTAAAATGCTAAATATTTCGAAAGGATCAAAATAGTCGTACACATAATTTTCTGTCCCTCCCATCTTGCCTCTCACGCAATTTTTCTATGAAATTGATCACTATTATGGATTTTACTATTTTCGTATTGTAATTTCACTCCTGCAAAAATGCATTTTACTACTTCTTGGCATTTTTTAGAGAAAAAATGCCAAGAAGTATTTTCACACCTAGAACAACCTCGAGCAATATCTCTGCATTTGGTCATTCGAGATAAGCATGGGTCATATAAATGCTCTCTGCTGTAATAAGGTCGCTAGATAATACCCCCCCCCCCCCTCCAAAAAAAAAAAAAAAAACGAAGCATGGAAAGCTTTATTGAAGTAGTAAGGAGTCATATTCGTTTACTAAGACGTGGAATCGGTGTTTCATAAACGACCTGTTTCCGGTAAAATTTCCCCAAACACAATATTAAAAAAAAAATTCGTACAAACAATATGAGGTTGTAAATTAATTTATCTTTTTTTTTTTAAATCATCATGATATTCTCCTTCTCTTGACGATAAATACCATATAAAGGCACGTAACGTTTCAGTTTGTCAATAAATGTCCAAGAGATTTAGTAACCGGAAACATCGAATGTCCTAAGAACAAAGAAATATTTCTCCTGTTTGTCATTTAAAAAAATAATGGCTGTTTTTAAACTGCAGACGTTCTTGACGGGTATAAATGAAAAGGATTTCGTTTTTACTTTTTTTTAATACTCATAAGTGAACAATTCATTATTTCAGGTTTTTTTTTTGTGATTGTTTCAACAAACAGTTGTATTTAATGGCAAATTTATAATCTTAACACATTTGACGTAAAATCATTTTGATACATAGGCATGACATATGAAGTATTGTTTAAGAAATTGATGTGTTAATAAATAAATAAATGCTAGCTGCAGAATTCATCGCTAGCCCTTTCGAATTCAAGAGCCTTCGCCCTTTCTTTAAAAATAGTTTTAACAATACTTAGAGCGTTTGCAGCATTAAGCAATATAGGAGAAGGTAGAGCAAAGAAATTATAAAATATTCTGTGGCAAAGTCTATTTCTTTTATTTATTCATTCATTATTAATTTGTTTATTCATTGATTGATTTATTCATTTACTTATTTATTTTCATTCGATATTTTTTCATTCATTTACTAAGTTATACACTCATTATTTACTCAATCCTCATTTTTATATTCATTCATTTATTTATTTAATGTTTCATTTATTGATTCTTTCATTCATTCAATTATTTACTCATTTAAAGAAAGTAATTTTGTTTTTTCACTCCAACAGAAAAATATTTGATCACCAATTTTCTTCACGGTAAAATGTGAAAAGTGATAATTTTCCACTTTTAATTTGAAAGCACAAATATACAGTCGAAAATGAAAATAACATGTAATACCAGCTCTATTCCGATTACTTTAACTGTTCAATCACCTTAAATTGGGAGTCGACCTTAAAATTTAACTTAAGTCTAGATAAATACAGGTCATAGAAACAATTTCATAGAATTTTGATCAATAACTGTACATTCTAAAACAGTTTTAAAACATCAGAGGTATTTATTCTAATATTACTCATGTTTCATAGATGTACACAAACTTTTCATGCATTAAAAATGTACTTAAAAATTACCGATGCGTTTACTCAAGACCTACTCATACTTTACTCAAAAAGTACTCTTGTATCTCTCATATTTACTCAACGATATTTTTTTTTCTCAGAAATTTTACCAACAACCTCTCATGAACGTAGATTCACTGTACAAGTTAAAAACAACGTTTTAATGCGCAATCCGTTGAAATCTACGGAACAGAGAAGATCTATCTTTGATAATGAAGTTTATTTTTAGCCTAGATTCATGCTAACCAACAGGGGGCTAGGATATTGACGATAAATGCTTTTTTTTTTTTTTTTTTTTGCATTTTCGGATTTTTCCTCCTTTTGGGGCTTTATTCGTGATACGTTGTCTTTTTTTTTTTTTTTTTTTTTGTTATTGGATTTTTTGAATATTTTTAGGCTTTTCTAAAATTTCTTTTACTTTTACTATTTTTCTTGGAACTTTGGAGAACAATTTAAGATAAAAAAGCATTTTGCTTGAAAAAATATTAACTTTCATACTCTCAAGCGATCTATGGACATTTGACAGGAGAACCATCATCCCATAACATCAACCATTTAACATCAACAAACGTTGATGTTAAACGGAGTTGTTCCCTCTTAAAGAAATAGCTTTTGGATAAAAGGTTTTTTTCGATTTTAAGAATTTAAAAAAAAACTATGATAATACAATGCAGTTCTGACGTTCCAGAAAATTGAAACTAGAAATTTATAAATTCTTATTTACTTTATCAGGTATTAATTTACATTGATTTAATTTCTAAATTACATTGTTATTTTAGATATTACTATTTTTAAATTAAAGTTATACCACGAGTACATATTTTTACATTATATTTATAAATACAAGTTACAATTTATAATTAAAAAAATAGTTAAAAAACAAAAAACAAAGTTAAACATTTTTTTCGTAAATTTCTTGGGAATTAAATATTATTTTATTTATTTATTTTTTTTTTTAATATTTGGAAGTTTTTTTTTTTTTTTTGCACTTTTTAAGGGTATGTTTAAAGAATTTTTAGGCTGTTAGCATCCTTGCTCTACTTATCAATTTCCGTTTTAAAAGTAAATGGTTACTTCCCCTCATGTAAAGTTAAAAGCATCCAGAACGTTTCACTCAAAATACTTTTAGTCCTGAAAACTTCATCAAGATTATTCCCAATGAAGTTTGAGAATAATCTTCTTTTTTGCACGGAAACTCATTTTTTACAACTTCTTCTGTCTTACGCAGAGTTATTAAGTGAGTAACTAGTCGTGCCGGTTGCTTTTTTCGCTTCTTGCATTTACTAAAAAAGAATTGCCGGAAGAAGCTGTCGGGGTTAATTATTCCCGGAAGATATTCAGTAGATGTTCAAGGTGTAAGGCGTATTGTTACGTTATTTCTTGCGATAAATTATATTTAAACTCCTCTGCAAATTCTGCGCAGTTAGTGCAGATGTCATCTTTATTTTATCCCGTGGCTGAATTTCAACTTTGGTTTCTGAGTGTTAAACGACATAAGTTTGGTTTTCTGAAACAAATAAGACTTAAAGCGAAATGAAATAGTATAAAACTCTAATTTTCTTGAAGCATTAAAACTTGACCTTTTTCTCAAAGAAACAATTCAGTACAACAACACTGAATCACATGTTTTTAAAATTCACTTTCCATATTCTTCTCAATAAATTCAAGGCAACAATTGTAACAAACTCTCTTCCGTCGTTTACGATTGCTTGCAGGGTGGTTAAAAATATTTTTGACTAAAAGTATTATTAGAGCTGTAGCAGCATATTGTTTTTCTTATGACTTGTTCCACTGATAACTCTTTTCCTTTGTTAACCTACTTTCCCGTAAAAGTAAATAACGAAATAGGCTTTAAAAATGAAAAAAATAATAAAAAGAAAAAGAAGAAAGGTTACTTTATATGGCAGCTATGGCATTAAATGCTAAACCAGACCTAAGTAAATTATCAAAACAAGTTGAAGTTTGAAAAATGAAAGCAGCCACTTGAAGAAATGTGAGACAGTTCTGTCTCTTTACTCTAATCTCTTTTAAAAACTATTAAGGAAACTTTCTTATGAAGATAAAATTTAATTAATTGGGAAATTATTCTCTCGGAAATTTGATTTCCACATTTTCTTTTGCTATTTAAAAATATTTTTGTATAATTTTAAGCATTAAAAATGTAATAATTGGCTTTATAAATGAAATTTAATCTATACTAATAATACAAAGCAGTAGAGTTTGTTTGAACGCGCTAATCTCGGGAACTACTGCTTCGAATTGAAAAATTCTTTTTGTGTTGAATAGTCCATTAATTGAAGGCTGTAGGCTATATAACACCAAGCTATGACTAATGGGAGAGGAGCAGCAATAAAAAAATGTTATGAAAACGGAAATATTCATATTATAAAATAGAATGTTTGGAACGCAGAATATGAATAGCCACGGTGGCTCGACCTGAAAGTGTGGGCTTTGCGATCCTGTGGGCTTAGGTTCGAGTCAGCCATGAGGCAAGTCTCGAGAGTACTTTTCAGAGAAAATCCTAAACGAAGCTAAAAATGGTTCGTAAACAAGATAGTATATACGTATCATTGTCTTATTTTTCTTATTAATTAATTAACTAATAAATAAAGCTGAAGAGATTGTTTGTTTGAACGCACTAATCTCAGGAACTACTGGTTCGAATTGAAAAATTCTTTTTGTCATTTATTAAGGAACGCTATAGGCTATTTTTTTAAAAATCAGATTGACCTAAATATTTGTAATTGCAAATAAAATGTTTAAATTTATTGTTTAGTTCTATGATTTCCTAATAGATGGCGGGGTAAATTAACTCTTAGAGAGGGCGCTGGCCGACAGTGTCGATAGCTGCGAGGAATCATGCCAATTCTACGCTGTTGTGATCAGCAAACAGATTTTTGAATGCGTTTTTTTTTTGGTGTTCAGGTACATAATTTGATTTTGTAGGATTTTTCTATTTGGTTTTGTTTTCCTTACTTCTTCAACGTTTGTTTTTGTTCGTATAGTTGAAGATAGTTACTTATCTAAGTAAATAATTTGATTTGTCGTATTATTCAATTGTGATTGTGCTTCATAACATTTATATTATAGCATTGTTTGTTTAACGAAACACTTTAAATTGCAGGGTGGCGGGGGGAAACCGCTTCACTCGCTAAAGGGCAGGGTTATGGTAGCGTAGTTGCTTGGCGCCTTAAGTGATGAACTATGCAGTTGAAGGATTACTTTGAGTTTTAAAGCTATTGTTAATATTTTTATGTGTTTTGGCGAATATTTTTAAATTCAAAAGAGAATTTAACTGGTCTTTTGAAAAGGCGTGTACGTATTTTAGTTGAAGAGGAATGATCATTTCACATCAGAAGAGGGGGCAAGGGGCGTGGATTTTTTTTTTGTTCAACGGACTTCATTTAACTTCTTAGCACGGGCATCGCCGTGCGGGTACTGCTAGTTATTTCTATTAAATAGAAGGATTTCGTTTGAAAAAAGTTTTTTTAAAGCACGTTTCTGTCTGTATTTGAACATCTAAAAGTAATTGACATTGACGTCTGATGTACAAAACGACAATTTAGCGATTCCAAATCTCTCACTGAAACTGTTAAAGAAAAGTGAAAATGTTGAATTCGTACCAAAACTTCAATATTTCGTAAGAATTTCGAATGCTTTCTTCATTTACTGTCATTTGAATACTTTCTCTTGCTCCAGAAAAAAGAAAAACGACCAATGAATAAATAAATAAAATGAAATAAATTAAATAATCTGATATAATCTACGTTTCCTAATGTGTAGGGTGACTCTGATATGTTGAAGCTTGGCCTTGAGAATTTTTACTTCGTTTAGAGATTGTAGTGAAAAACGAATGTGTTATTGTCACGGATTTGAGTTGGAAAACCTTCGCAAACCTACTGCAAAAATAACCTAACACAAATCGACACCAATAACTCTTTCCCCTAAAAGAAGTCAATATTGTCCCCGTCACTTCAGCTCATCATAGCCACACCGTGAAACGTTAAAGGAAAACGACAACGCTTAAGAAAACACACAGATCGACTTAAGAAATTTTAAATATTTAACGAGAATAGAGTATATTTTCTTTTGATAGAAATTATTTCGCCAATTTAAACCCCAATGTAAAGTACTACACATAACAAAAAACAATACACGTGTGAGAAGACTTGAAGGAAGGATATGAGTATGTATTTATTGGTTTTTCTTTGTGTGTAAGAAGTTAGTAAAGGATTTCAAAATTTCACACACCGTTCTTTTATTTATCCACCAGCTGTGTTGCCCGGCGTTGTTTGGGCTACTTCGAAAATAAGATTTGTGTCAAGTGACGAATGTTCAACAATCATGCATAAATAAACGAAAAAAATAGAGCAGAATTTTCTGCCAATTTGTAGGAAAGAGCAACTTCATGACTCAAAATTTAAATTTAAACCTCTTTGGATGTTTTTTAAATTCCAAAAACCCCGCCATTGTTGTTAATAGACGTAATCATTCCGTTTCATCGACTTTCAAGCAAAAAATTGGGCAGAAATTTGACTTAAACTGTGTATTTTTATAAGGAAAGCACCCCTCCCCCGCCCTTATGTAAAATCCTGAGCATCAAAATACATCTGTGCCAAATCTGGAAAAGATCCGACCTAAACTGTGGATTTGTATAAGGAACATATACACATGCGCCCACAACAGTCATTCTTTCTTATATATTAGACGAGTTAGATGATTTAGACTATGGGCTTTTGTTTTTTGTCATTTAAGAAATAAAAAACAAAAGCAAGCAAGTTGTTTGTAGAAAAAGCTTGATTCACTTGAACTTTGGCTCTAAAATTGCGAAGATAAAATCAAAATAAATGTATCTTGTTCCTGACTGAAAATCCGATAGTCAAAAAGTAGGAAGTTTTAGACAAAATTAGTCGTTCAAAATTTCTTCTTTGCTGTACTAACACTAATAACAAACACAAGAGTCAATGCAACCCACATTTGCATAAGCTCACAGCAGATTTTTAAATAAATTATCGAAATTATCACTAAATCTAAGAAACAGTTATGCTTCTTCATACGCCAATCAAGTCCACACTTCCATAAGCTCACAGCAGATTGTTAAAGAAATTATTGAAATCATCACTAAATCTAAGAGACAGTTACATTTCTTTATTTTGTAATAGAGATAATGTGAAGAAAACGTAAGAGTAACATAAACGGTATAGAACAGAAAACTTGAAGAGAAGGAAGGGCATCAACAAAAGATAACCCAAGTAGCCAACAATAGTCTCCAAACTTTTTCTCCGAGTACCTTCTTCTACTTAGCACGAATTCTATGTTCGAAAGTTAGGGTGCAAAAAATGTGAACAATGGAATAGTAGAAAAATATGAATATTAGGTTAAACGGTCAGCAATCAGATTCGAGGAGTTTAAAGATGATCAAAATCAGAGTCGACTTCCGTTGAAACATCATCTTCTCAGGACGTGCTGCGAGTACTGATTGCGAACGGAGAGTAGTTTGACTGCCCTTTATCAATTAGGTTCATGATACTAATTTAAGCAGTGGGATGCGTTCTGTATCATAGCTCGACGAAACCGATGAACCTCTGAATACTGGCTTCCGTTACTTGAATGCTGTTGGTATTATTACATTCAGAATGTAATCCATTCTAGTTGCGTTTTAGAATTAATATTATCTTTAGACCAGCGATTCGCGACCGGTCTGCAGAAAATTTTGCCGGTCCTCATAGATTTTTAGTCGTTTAATTTAAAAAAACAATCTTTACTAACCATGCCAGTGATAATAATATCGTATGGGACACTTGTTTTTCTTTTGTAAGGGAATTTTGTGCTAGTCCGTAGGTCAAAAAATGTTGAGAAACGCTGCTTTGGACTATTGAATATGTCCTTTTGTCTTTAAATTAGAGAGAGTCGTATCAAGTGTCAATTGTAATTGGAATCCTTGTCAAAATAGCAACTATATTAAAGTTTATTATCATGATCGACAGGGTCCCGCAAAACCCGGGCGCCAAATAAGTGAAGGACTAAAAAAAGACCTGGACGGCAAGCTCTTTTAAAATGAGAATCTCTCAGAAATCAATTTTTCTCTGAATCTCCATATAATCTCTGAGTAATAACATGTCTGGCGTCCGATATTTTGCAGTAGCTTCTAAAATCTTACAATTTTTGTCGGTCTCTGGTTATAATAGTTCCACAATATGAACCAGTTGCGTAGCAAGAAAATCCTAAAGGTGAACGTCCTGTCTAAAAACAACCAACTCTTATGCTTGGAAATGCAACTAGCAACAGTGATGATTTGACTTTAATTTTACATAGACAAGTTAATAGATGCATATAACTGATCAAATGATTAAAAAGGTATATTGTAGACAGAATGTAATAACTTTAATTTTCATTATTGGAGTTTAATTTTGAGTTTCAAGAAGGGGTTCGAACCCGGGAACCACCCCCTTTCCTACGCTACTGATACGAACTAATTTAGTAGTTGAGCATGTTCTATCGGAGAGACTTAAGAACTTACAAAGCAGACTATTAAGGATATAACACAGTCAGGAATGCTACTTTTGGCGCGTTGCGAAAGAGCTATTGTTGTGTTAAAAAAGGTCAGAATACTGACTTTAAATTTGTCAGAAATATATCTTCATACACGTAACTCATTCGTCATTGAAATTCAGATGGATATAAAAAAAAACTGTATGGAATCATAGTTAAAATGAAGAAACTGAAGAACGATTTTATTACAATTTTGTATTGTCGCTGTCTTCATACTATTTTAGGGAATTGAGTAGTTCTGTGTCATCGATTGGCGAACTTATGCAACCAACTTTTGCTGTTAGAACCCTTTTGGGATCCATTGACCATTCATTGACCATAGATGCGACATGTTATGTAGTTGTCTTTACAGCGAAAAGTTCTTTTATCCATCCTTCGTTTCCCGAGCTACCTGTTTATTCACTAACAGAGCTACATCGAAACATCGAGCAGTTACCGATCAGTAATATAAAACCATGTCAAAAGCGAATAATCAGACGGAAAAATGTATAAGAGTATTGTTAAATTGTTGATAGAGTAGAGCAGTTATTCTGTATTAATAATATGATGGCAACTTGTTGATGAACTATCTCCCATTCCACAAACATTCGAACCCTCTTAATGGAATAGCCATTTTGCCACAAAAAAATATTCTAATAAGCTAGATATTCCATTAACCAGGATCAAAATAACTCATTACATTGGTTTGGTAAATTGAAGATGTATTATAATAAGCGGAATATTCTTTTAACCAATATTCTAATAAGCGGACTTTACTGTATATTTACGGCTTTTAGAAATCTCAAGCAAGAGAAGTTATCATCGGTGTTAAGTTCCAATCCATTAACTTTATTTTTGAGGAAACTTACTCCCGTCTTTTCACTCCCTGAGGTTCTTCAGTGCCTGTCAGCATTTAACTTGACCTAATAAAGAACCTCGGGGCAGAGAAGCCAAATGACGACGTGACATACAGGCATATGACAGATCGCAATGTGACATGGAGAACACAATTTTTAATTGAAATAAAATAAACAAAAAAAAATGTTAGGACTGAAGCATCGCAGAATGCACCGGACATATGAGTCATCTACCCTTACTCCTACCGTACCTACATGTCATAAAATTCACATAATTTATTCAGAAATTTATAAATGAAAATTGCTTTCTTCATACTTAACCAATAACAATCAATTATGTTGAAACTTATCTATTGTATGATCAAACTACGTAATTCATTGAACGGTTTTTGTTTATTTTCTTTATCAATTTGTTTTCGCTTGGCTTATATGAGGAGAGATTATTTTAAAATGATTGCAAAATTATTTTGAAGGTGATGCTATTTACAATGACGAATGGGCGTACGGGTGTGTCTAAGTTTTACTCATTTATATTCTAATACAGATAGCAAAAAAACCCTTTTTCACTTCCATGGCCCACTTCTTTACAAATCCGGTTATGAGAACTATTCTGTGCTTCCCACCATGAACGAAGTTTTTAATTGTGTGAGAAAAATAAATTTATGTTTTTGTGCCCTTAATTTAAATATTTTACGTCTTTAATGAAAATAAATTCGCTTATAAAACTTTTAATTTGAATTCCCCACAGAATTTAGTTTCAATTCAAATGCCCTACCGACAACCAAAGGAAAATATTAATATCAGGAAATTAATTGAAGATTTAATCGACGAACGTGTTAAGTGACATTTTTGAAGAAATAGCAATTTACGGCCAGATAAACATGTTATTACCTCTTTTAAACATGTATTTTTCTTTTGGCTAATACTTTAAATAAAGTAAGTTTCAGTATAGATGAGATATTCTCAAATTGAACTACTTACGTTGAAAAGAGTCACAGATCCTATTCTGAAACTTATAGGAGAAAATATTAGAATTTCCTTATCACTATAGCATCGCAATAAAAAAATTTATTGTTTGTAGCAGTTTTTTTCTTTTCTTTTCTTTTTTTTACTTCCTTTTACAAAAAAGGAAGTATTGTATTCGCGAAAAAATTTTCACTCAAAAATCGCCCTTAATTTCCATTTTGCTCACCCCCAAATGAATGTTGAGTTTTTTTTTCGATTCGACCACATGCGGAAAAGTGCCTAAGAATGTATAGACACGCGAAATATCCATTTTGACCATCACCGAGGTAATTACAACGACTTTTCTCGTGACGTCTGTATGTATGTGCGTATGTGTGTATGTGCGTATGTGCGTATGTGCGTATGTGCGTATGTATCTCGCATAACTCAAAAATGGTATGTCCTAGAAAGTTGAAGTTTGGTACATAGACTCGTAGTGGGGTCTAGTTGTGCACCTCCTATTTTGGTTGCATTCGGGTGTTTCTAAAGGGGTCTTTTGCACCTTTTTGGGGGGAAATCATTGTTAATTTCGATGCAAACTCAAGTGGTGTTATAATTTGGCGGTCACTTGGCGATATATCGCCAGTCTTTTGGTTGCCAAGTTTTGTCGCCAACTTGGAGAAAAATTTGGCGATTTTTTTTTTTTTTTTAAATCTGCTTTCAATGTGGCCATTGCTAGTGATATTTAAAGAGTTAGAGAGAGAATCCCATTAAAATTGCAATAATAGGGAAATAGCATTAAATTGGTGTAAAAGGAAGTCATGTGATGCACACATCAGCTCGTTTTTTTTTGCGAAAACAGAGCAACCCAAAATCTTAAAAATCGATTCACTTCAGTGTCACATAACATGTTCTTCCACAACATGTCGCCATTATGTGAAAAACCAGGCATCACTTCAGAAAACTATAGTCTTCCAAGGTAATGAAAAAGCTGACTTCCTGGCTACCGGCTGCTTTAATCAAGAGTTGAATATTTCTCTTGAAGGTATTTATGATCAAAAAACGTTCTCCAGAAGGTATTTCTGGCTGCGTTAATGATGGATTCTGTTTCTGATTTTGTTTTCTTGTATTTGTGTTTATTTTTTTATACTTGTTTTTTGCTATAACTGCTCATAATCTGCCATTAAAAATGTTAAAAAAAAAGCTTTGAAGAAGGCAAGTCATTTTGGAAGAGTAATATGTGTACGAAAGTAGCGACGACCATAGTGGTGATTAATTCTATAGAAACAACCTTTCTAAGGATGAACTGGAAGAATATCAGTCTGTAAGTTCGACTTCAAATATGATAGAGCATTACTATTTAATAAATTTGCGAAATTTTCCAGAAATATATTAAAGACAGCATCCGAATAGTGTATAAATTCCTTATGTTAAATGCAAAGAAAATGTTATTTCCACATACAGTTCTGGAAAAAACGTTACTTTATTAAAGTGCTAAAGGTGAAGAAACAGATAGTTTTTTTGACAATGCTTTATGTAATTCTTCAATGTATTCGAAATACTTGTAATTATAAACTTCTATTTTTAATAATATTTGACGCAAATCTTCCTGGGACATAAATTCTTCTTCTAGAACAAATTAAAGCTGTGGTTACAGAAAAAGTTCTAATAGTTTACTAACTATTATTGAAATTCAAGATTACTTATTTCAGTCCTCATGCATTTATTAACATCTTCGCTCAGTTGTGCAACGAAATGTATGCATCTTTTAAAATCCAAATTTTTGTTTAGATTTAAATTACTACAAGATATTAATTCCTACATATCAGGAGGAGGATAATAGTAGCAATAAATGAAGTTGCATCTAATGTAGCATTTAAGTTAAAACCTATTACGTTAATTGTAATTTAAAGAGTTCAACTATTCTGCCATGTGCAGGTAAACGGCAGTAACTGCAGATTTTTCGATTTTCATTTTTTTTTTTTTTTGCATTTTTGATATCTATATTGATATAGTTTTACTGTACAAACATTTTTATTTGGTTGCCGCAGAAAAAAAAGCATTTTTTTTTACCAGTGGTAATTAGCAGTAACTGCTTTTATCGCTACATTTTGCAGGTAATCGGCAGAATGCACTTACTGCTCTTTACCTGCACTCGGAAGAACGGAAACTTTCTCCCGTGGGCAGGCAAACGGCAGTAACTGCAAATTTTTTGATTTTCATTTATTTGCATCTTTGAAATTTTTTGCCCACAACCGTTCTGTCGTGGGAAGGTAAACGGCAGTGACTGCGATTTTTTAAATTTTCATCTTTTTTGCATTTCTGAAATCTATATTACTTCAGTTTTATGGTGCAAACATGGTTATTTGCCTGCCGCTAAATAAGAGCATTTTTTAAAATCAGTGGTGATTAGCAGTAATTGATATTATCGCTGCATTGTGCAGGTAATCAGTAGCATGTATTTACTGATCTATACCGGTCCATAACCATTGTCCGAAGAATGGAACATAAATGAATCGCTACCAAAATTTGCACCAAGACGCAAAAACCGTTTTCACGATTTTTTTTAAATACTAAACTAAGCTCAAGCAATAGCGCGCAGATTGGAGGTCATTGCGTGGCCTCTCAAAAAATTCTTTATTCGGCAAATTTAGAGACAATATTGCATTTTTAAAAATGATTCCTAATCGCTTCTCATCAGATGTAGATATGCGTGCCAGGTCGTATTTTATCAATCGCCAAAATTGGGAATTATCGCATGTCAAAAATTTAACTTCGGGCATCCTTCAGCGCAAGAGAAACTTAAAACCATTACTTGAGGAAAATAGCCATACTTTATTTCAAATAAAGTCCAAGAAAACGTTTTTTAATTTCACAGGCCTCAGACATTTAAAAAAAAAATGTTCTTTGATTCGTCATATTCGTGTTCGAAAAATAATAAAACAAAATCAGTTCTTGCTAACATACAGTTGTAAAAGATAACATACGAGCAAACACAAGCAATTCTTGGCAGACGATAAATAAACGTGTAGCAACAGAACGATTTTGTTCCATTTGTTTTGTTTTGTCGCAGGCGATATTTTCCGCAATTTTTATTTTAAAGCGGCTGCAATTTTAGTTGTTCGATGACAGCCATTGTTAATATACGAAGCATTTCTTTTGCCTAAATTTTCATAGAGATTTATTGGAACATTAAGCGATTTTTCATAATTGACTAAAGAATCGTGCAGTTGTCAAGTTACAACACAGGAACATAAAAGAGTTTTCGATAATGCCGTAAGCAATCAAAGCATATGCCTAGGAATCGGAGCAAAAAGCACTCATTCAATAAATCCTCAACTCGAAATTCCATGCAGAATGCCGTTCTTGCAGCGGAGATAGCAAATTATGCTGCCCCTTTTCCAAGACAGCCTACAAAAATACGACGTAGAACTCAAGCTCAACGCATTGCTCGAGAAAAAAAAAGAGAGAGATAGAGAGAAAGAAAAGAAAATCTACTGAAGTGTTTTAATATTCAACGTTTTATTAAAGTCAAAAAATATAAACTAGAAATCTGAGCTTGTTTAGCAAGGACTGCTTAAATAAGCAAGTATATCTGGTATTTTGGTAGGTACGTATATGTTATTGCATTAAATTTCTATCAAATGTATGTAGGTCATTTTGTTTGATACATATTTAAGTTATATCTTTTTAAAACCAACATATATACATAGGCATTTATTTCCATTTTTGTATGTAAGAAAATAAAATTTTCTTTTTATTTTCAAGTTACATTTAATTCATTTATTTTAAATTTATGTCAAGTACACGGTATTTATTTATGTTTTAAAAGAAAATATATTATTCACTTTGCAATAAATATACTTCGTAATAACGTATCTACTCCGTATTATGTCGAATCTGTAATTATTGGTCATTCAATAGCATATTGTGCGGTTACTGCTAACTACCAGTCAAAAGTGGATGAAAATTACTAGTACGAAGAGCAGGTAAACGGCAGTACCTGCATTAATCAAAATTTTGATTAAAAAATCAAAATGAAACAGATTAATAACCCAAAAAATATTTCGATATAAACATATAGAATCACCTAAAATCGAACTTTAATATTTTATTAATGTTTGTGGGAAATCAAAAACGCGTTTCTTCAAATATCTCAAAAACTCATTTTTGTAGATACTGCAGTTTACCTGCACACGGCAGTATTGATTAACGCATTTAAAGTATCCGACTGTGTTCGAAGATTTTTTTTTTAAATACCTTGGACATTTTTTAAAATGTTATTTTTTAGCTGCATATGTTTCGAAACTATGAAAAAAAATGTAAAAACATGATTTCAAACTATTATTAAAAAAATATTGACAAATTTGAAGGAAAATATCGTTTTTACGTGTCTTGCGCTAACAACTGTGGACCCCATTAGGTTCTAATCACACATAAATCCTCGTAAGTACATTTTTATGGCACTTGAAACTTAATTTTTAGAGGACAACATCAAGCATATTACAAAACACTGTCTCAGAGAATTTTACATCAGTACTTGAATAACTTTTTGAGCTACCATTATTGTAGTAGACAGCTTTCTTCAAAAATTCATTCTTCAGAAAACGCATTTAAATACAACTTCCGATCTGGAGTTTATTCTAGGACTCGGTAATCATACAGCTGAAACTCCAGTTGTAACTCACGTAAAGTAGAAAGTAAGACAGTTTTAGAAAGCCAATGAATCAGACTACAAAACGGAATCATAAATGTTTTTCGAAAATTTCATCGAAAATGCCGATTTTAAAGCAGTCGGGGGATATCTTAAATGATAAAATAAATAAGAAAGATTTTTTTGCTTTCAAAACAAACTGTCTTGAATTTATACAGAAAACTATTTTTGACCATAAGTATGCTTTATATGAAAGAAAAAACTATTTTTCACTCTACGGCTAACGTATACATCGGAACTTCTGGACCATTCACAGAAAATTATTTCTCAACTTAAAAAAGCGCTAAATCTAGACTAAAGTTCGGAGATTTTTTAAAGTGCGACGGCGAACAAGTTTTTCAAACGTAGAAATCAGAAAGATTCACAACAAACTACAAGTTAAAAGAGAGCAACCGTTGCTTGAAGTTATTGGTTTGGAGCCAGAAAAGTTTCATTGTAGTATAAGCAATCACTGAGTGGATTTCTATTTCTGTTTACGAGATGCTTTTCCGTACGCCTCATTTGAAGCTCGAAACAGACAGGAAGCTTTTGTTATCTGCTGTTCCGCATTATCATATGAAAATGTAAGTAGGTCACGTCAGCAGAGGATTCCAGTTTTAAGAAGGTTTCCCTAGGTAGTTCAGAGTTCAAGTGTTTGTTGTTACCGATTGACTTCATAATATACTTTACATTAAAGAACCTTTGTAGATACAGGTGCCTTCTGTTACTGAAGCACTTTTTTGAGAAGGTGTCACACTTTTAAATTCAGAGCAAAGTCTTTGTTGTTAGAGAATGATTTAATAAAATACTTTACATTAAAAATATAGTAGGATGTAAGGAATAAATGAACATCTTTGTGCGATGATTTAATGGCAATGAACAACTTTTGGATGTAAAGACATTAGGTAAAAGCTCTTACCGTATGTCTTTGCATCCAAAAGGTAATTATTTTGCTTCGAAAAAGGAGTTCCCTGTACCCCGAAACACGTGTTTGCAGTAATCTGCTAATTTTGTGCGTCTAAACGTTGTTGATGCTGAGCGGGGAGTATCGTTTTTTAATTCAGATACAAGTTTTTGTTGTTACAAAACAATTTCGTTGAATAATTTCATTAAAAACATGGTAGAAAATCGTCATGCAACTGAAGCGCTCTTCTAAGTAAAAAATAACAAATTAGCCAATAATTTAAGTGTTAGTATAAATTGACATCTTAATATTAAAAAAAAAAACACTCTTTGAGACACAGTCTGTTCCTAAAGTGATTTTCTTTTTATATATACAAAGGGAAAAATAAGAGTTATCGTACTTTATTTGAAGATACAAGCATTTGCTGGTACTGAACGATTTTATAACATCCCTTTACACGAAACATATGAGATATCACCTTTTTGTAACTAAAACGTTACTTAAAGTTATTTTAATTCAGGGTAAAAATGTCTGTTTACATTTTAAGTTATGCAACATGAAAAAAATATTCAGTTGCTAAAGCGCTCTGCAAAACAGGATTCATATTTCTCTCGCATAATTTCAAAACCGAATACTATGGAAATGAAAAGAACAAATCAGAAAGAAATAAATGGAAATTCACGCACAGAGTTATCATTAGTCGGAAGATTTGAGTCAGTTACTGAAATATCCCCTAAAACTTATTTACCCAAACGGGAAATAAGAGATTTTGAAAATTTTAGAAATGAATCACTTTTTTAAAGAAATTTCAACAACCTCAATGCCATAAAACTATATATTCTTTTCTTTCTTTTCTTTTATGAAAATGACACGGAGAAAATTCTCTACTTTTATCACCGCAAAAGAATTGAATTAAAAATGCCACTACTTTTGTTTCATATTGCGTCGATTGCAAGGCTACCATTCACAAATTAGGACAAAAACCTAAATTGTAATTTAAGAAACGCAAAAACACTTAAATGTTCTTGTACAGTAAAGAAAAGCAACACAAACAGTGTTATATTATCCGGAAAGGTTTTCATTACGAAGTCCTTAAAGTTTTTTAAATATAAGTTTCGCATATTTCTTGACAAGTGTCTTGAATAATCTATCGTACGGGTTCTGATTCAGGTTCGTATATGAACATTTCAGTTACATCTACTTGTTTTCTGCTTTGGCACTATAGTTGGGGCAAACCTAACCTGGCACCGTCATCATGCTGTAATTAGGATCTACGTAGCTTTCACAATGTTGCCAGGTTAGGTTCGCCCCAACTATAATGACTTTTTTTTTTCAGTTTTAGGTTTAAGTGAGTCTTTTTGTTTGCTTTGATATTTAAGTAGATTCTTTATTAGCTTGTGGAACAGTGGCAAAGTAGTTAAACAATTCATGAAATTAGAAATACCCACAACTGCAAAATGCTAGTTAAATTCAATTTCTATTTAAATGTAAACCCCAAAAAAATATCTAGCACGGGAGAAAATGTCGGAGAAAATCAATTTAAGCACATTTTAATTTTAAACACATTCACCAGTATTACATTCTACAGTATTTTGTCGTCGTAAATGAAAAAGTCAAGTGCCATATCTCGCATTTTATTTCTGAATAACTATTCGGATTTGCAGTGGCGTCTTAATTAATATGACCAAGATGACTACAAACTGTTGTGATACCTTAACAAAATATTTAATTTAGAATGAATAAAAATAAATTTCACATTAAAATTAAAATATCATTTGAGAAACTCAACAAACGAATTCTTTTTTGTAAAAAAAAACCTATCAACCCATATGAGTATAATAAAACACAATAATGGGTGGAAAAACCTAGGCGTGGGATTATTGGCCGAATTTCGTTCCTTACTATGCCTCCTCTACTCAAAATGTAAACATAGGTCAAATTGACTAGCTCATGCATTATTAATGAAATGAGCGAACGAGCTGTAATATAGACACAATTATTTTCACCCACAGTCCTGGTTTCTTATCGATCAAACGAAATCTTTATACTAAGCAAAAGTTTGTGTACTTCATGCAAATGGTCACAAATGTACTTAAAATTTTATAAAAATTAACTATTGATTCATATATTTGTTGAGAAATTGTACATCAAACAAAAAATACTTGAACTAGGTTTTCGTTACGAGTTTTCATTTTCAGTGACAATACATTTACTGCAGGGTAAGTATATATATTAATATAAAATAATCTATTTTTTCTCATTCACTTGGAAGGTAAGTTAGCATTGAAACGTTTCATGTTAAAACCAGACATCAGGAAATTGGCTAAACACTGGTGCCTTTTATGAGAAAACATTTTTTTTCAACACTTGTTAAAAACTTTTATAAAATAACGAACGGAAATCCCAGTTACTGTGTTACTGTTACTAAAATAATTTGTAAAAAGTTAATCGTTGAGGTGTGGCATCATGTTATTTTCACGGTTCAATTTTTACTTATTTTAAAATAAGTTTACTCTTAGAAATTGTTGAAATAAATATTTGCTCATTCAAAACTAAGCTTCATAAGAGTCAAAAAAGTTATGGTACGTTCTTGAAAACCTTTTAACGTGCTGTTCAGATATCACGTTCCAATCGTGTTTATTATAAACTGAAAAATAACGCCACATAATTGACCATAATAAAACGAGTAAAAAGATTTTTATTGTCATTATATTCATTCTTTCGTTTTGAGAAACAATCTTACGTTCCGAGCTCAAGTAATACGGCAATAATAATTGCTGTTTTATCACAATTAGCAAACTTGGTTTTGAAAACAAGAAATTTGAGGCTTGGAAGTTTGAAAGTTAGTTTATGTTTAAAGAGCAAGGCAGCGTTTCATTGAGTTACCTGTTGTGACTTAAAGCATTAAGAAACTCATTTAAAACACTGTATGCAATGTTTCAGTAATCATCGACCGTATACTATGAATAATAAATTAAAATTACTTTTGCTTCATGGAGAATATTGTTCTGAAACCAAATCAAACCAAATATTATATAACTGCAATTGAATTTAAAGCAACAATTCTTTGCCATGTAAGAATGAAGGCTTTCACGGCCGGTGTCAATAATGTTGTATGTAATTGCGATCTGAGTGTTGTTGCCCCAAATATTACCCCAAATGGGGTAACAACACTCAGACCACGGAACAACAGCCCGGAATCTTACAACATTAATTCTATGCAATTTTTCCGCTCTTTTATAATTTGTGCACGTTTTAATTTAGATCAATTTCCCAAAAATAAATAAAAAAATAAAGACAGAAATTAAAAACTCAGGATAGGTGCAAAACGTTGAAGTTAATAAAACCTTCATGATCTTGGACTTCGAGAATAACGAGAATATGGAATTTAGGGTTCAGTACCTTTCCAGGCAGTTGATTTAAATTTCTGTCTAGCAGAACAAAGCAATTTATTTCTCGCGAGATTTTTTCCAGCTCTTAATATATTCAAATGACGAAAATAGATCTGCTTACCCTATTTGTCCACGAAATCACAGTCTTGCGTCAAAGATATTCCGCACAAAAAGCGCTTGTTTTGTCTTTTCATCTCATTTACCGCCATCCGAAAGCAGTTTACCTGGACAAGTAGTCTTTTGTAAATCTAGAATTCAGAGCGTTGTCCATCTTACTGGCTTCGTGATGGTTAATCCTCCGGTGAAAAGTGGTTTTGCCTCCTCCCACACCCACCCTGCTCGGCCCGACCGCAATTCCGGATTTTGTGAGGGATTCTCTGCTTATAAATTTGGCGAGATTGTGTGGACAGTGATGGTAGTGCGTTTTAAAGCTTTCTTTGGTTGTTTAGTTGAAGAAGTGATTTTTCTCCACACGCACAAGATGGAATTGAATCGATTTTTGGGTACTTCCATCACCATTAATTGTTAACGCTACTTAAGCTGCCTCTATGAGTAGCGTTTCATTAAAAATAAGCAATTAATATTTTAATCTTTAACAGTCCAGTCGGCCCATATAGTTTAAAAAGGGTGTCAAAGAAGGCTATTTTGTAAAGCATTTAATCAAGCTAATTCATATGAGGCAGTGAGAAGCAAAGGGATGTAAGTGGGTTTTTTAAAGTTTTGAGTAAAACGCGTTTAAAGATAAGGTCCTAGGTAGGCTTTCATTGAATTTTTTTTTCTAAATCATGATGGATAAAACACCACCTACCAGAGCTACTAGTACTATCTCTTGCTCTAAGACAGAGGAGATGTTCACCTACCATTTGTACTGGTTTTCTCCAAATTTTTAATTTTGCCACGTACATCTTTTTGCTTCTCACTGCCTCATATGCTGTTTCAAAGATGCAAAAATGAACTCTCCATTCAAGTTTCAAAGAATCCGGAATATATATGTTGTAGCACATAATTGTAATATCAAAAGATAAAATCATAAGCTTGATTCTTATGTTTTAGGATTTAATTCACACTATAAATGAAATCTGAGAGTAAAAGAGTTTTTCTTCGTTTTGGTTCATATGCTTTTCATTTTATGCAGAATACAAGTAGTACATTTCGTGAAATATTAAACAATGGGTATTCGCAACACATTGATACGATCATGTTTGATTTCAGTAACGATTAGTTAAGGGCCAGTTTGACCTATTGAAAATCTACTAGTCTAAATGGTACTCAACTTTGTACGCGCTGAACAAAAAGTACAGCTAGATTTTGCTATACATTTCATACAGGTCTAAAGGCCTTAAAAATTATATTGGCTTTATTTAGCGATCTTACCTTACATATATTTTAAAAAACAATAATTTTAAAGTTTAGTGAATTAAATCTGTTGAATAGGAAATCAGGCATACTTTGTGATTTCTTAGGAACAGAATTTTGTTCAATTGCTTTTTAAATTATCGTTTTCATTGATATATATTAGCTATCTCATACGCAGGGTTGCCAACTGTGGAGAAACTATTTGAGGAGCATCTGTGGTGATTTTGAGGAGCATTTTTAAATTTTGCGGAACAGCTTGGTATTTTGAATAAAAATATTTTAAAAAATAAACCTCTTATTTGAAATTGCTTTTAAGCTTTGATATTCATTTTAAGAACCAGAGTAAAAATAATTTTTAAATAAATAAAACAACTTTAAACACTATGTCATGCTTTAAGTATAAGCATCCTTAAATTCCCCTATTTACATGCCTGTCATAATAAACTAGCAAAATATAATAAAAAAATAAATTTTATTTTATTTAAATCTTTAGTAAACCTGGTCAGACTTAAGACCAAACAGAAATGTGGAGCAAAATAACTTCTTTGCAGAGCTGCGGAGTTTCTCTAGTCTTGCGGAGCAGTTAGCAATCCTGCATACGGAACAAAATGAGTATTTTTTCGTGGAATGGCGTTAAAACGCAAATGATTAGGACTGAATGGGTATTTTCCCAATGACTTAGGAGTTAAGACGTTTGATTGTCGCTTTCTTCTTTGAAGTAATTCCCGTTGTTTTGTAATATCTGTCGCTTACTGTGAATAGCGACTCCGAAGATGATCCAGTGTAACATATCGCACTTTCTTTGCAAGAAGGCCACAGCTCAAAATTTCCTATTCTCTCAGGATAGGCATTTACAATTTTTAATCAAAATTTTAAAATGTAATTTTTATTTTACTAACATTTATCAGAGGTGAAGTAACGTTCGGGATTGATTTATCTTGTGTGGGTATTATTGTTTTTAAATACATGTACAATTTTGTGCAATAAAAATAAAATTATCTGATATTTCAATTCCAGCTATTAGTTGATACGTGTCGAAAGCATTATAAATTTACTCAAATAATGGCATGACTTCATCACACCCAGAGGACACATTTAGCACATAATTTATTGCTGTTTTTATCCCCCCCTTTTTTGAGTTTTGACCTTGTTGCACTGAAGGTGAAATATGCAACCAACAACATGCAGATGGTGCTATGTTTAGGACATTTTATCAAAAATAATAATAAGTTCAATGTCTTAGATTTCTTTGCCGGCTTAATTGTTTCATAATAAGCATTTTAACTGAATTACGTGAACATTGCTCCATAAAAATGAAAATAATTAAGCGAAAATTTAAAAATAAAGCGATAAGCAACATTTTGGAAGATTTTCATTATTTTAGTAGAAAGAGCTGAGTTTTGGACATCATTAATGAAGTTTATCGAAAAAGGTATTACGTGTCTGAGGTCTTAAAAAATTATACATATTAGGTTCACTTTATGGTGTTTATATCCGATTAGAAATTCAGCAATGATTCAGGACTATAATCACCACCAAATTATAAATCAGACGTATTCGGGGGTCTCATTGCTGGGAACAAATGTCATTTCTTTCGCTTATAGATTATACAAATTATAAATCAGACGTATTCGGGGGTCCCAATGCGGGGAACAAATGTCATTTCTTTCGCTTATAGATTATGTATGATTTTCCTGCATATCTTGATTTTTGCATGAATCATGTCACTTGTCTTTTGAAAAGATCTAATTAAAAGCTTGAAATCTGACAGAGTTAGTTGAGTTGAGCCTGTATGTACAATATTAGCTCTGATATCTTATATACCCTATTTAATGAAACGTTTTTCTTGCATTGAAGCGCCTGCTTTCACTTTTTAATAGTCTACGTGTAGAAGGAAGGATAGGTAAGCAGTCTTTGTGGAAAGAATTCCAGCATTTTATGGAAGATAGAAAATATGAATTAGCTTGACAGATAAAAAACTGATCGCATAATTAAAATTTCTCAGCCGCATAAAAAAATACATACATTATTAAAAAAATTATAAAATTTTGTGAAAACTAACATCTACTGAAAATAATTCAATTCAGAAATTTTTTATGAGTATTCTGACGTTTAAGATTCCAAAAATTTTGAAAAGTTAATCCGTTTAAATTAAAATATAAGATATTATGATTGTTTTTTTTTGAAAACTGGACATTAGTATTCGTTATTTAGTTAGCAGTTTATTTTCTCAATTACTTGCTCTAAAATATGCTCAAATCAATTTTTTTTTTCGGAATCATAACTTTTGTCACTTGAATTTGACAATTTCCGTCAGATGCTAGTCATAGGTCTAAATGCACATTTCTATAAATAATATGCTTTCGATGATGAACTTTAATTAAGGTTTTGGACGCAGCACATACATGGGCGAAGAAACTTGCGAATTGTAAATAAACTAAATTGAAATGGGGTAAAAATGCTGAACGCTTGATAGTTAACTACGTGAAAAAAAAAATGCTTACTTGAAGAACTTGTTTCCAAGAACTATAAGTATCCTTTTTATACCGCTGCACTTGATAAAATACCGCTTTAATTACTGAGACATTTTAAAAACTCTTATGACAATCGACAATATACATTTAAACATTTATTTTCTATGTAGTAATTCTTATAAATCACCAAGGAAAATTAATTTAGATTAAATAATGAGCCAATAAAAATGTGGAACTTTGTTAGAAGAAATTTGAATTCAACGTATCTTAGTATAGGACTAGAAAAGCTTGAACTGTATATCTATGTAGAAATTTCAAAATCTCCCCTTTTTTTAAATGATGTCATAGTATTGAACTAGAACAGCGATGTGTAGGAGGGAAGGTTTAAAAATATTCATCTCGCCTGGTACTAGCGCTAAATTATCCCATTTTCAGCGCTAGTCAAATGATAGTTATCAATTCTGCGAAAAGAAAATCAGACTCCAAGGGTCCATCATAGTTTTAGAGCGAATAGAATTAAATGAAAGATACAGTGGTCCAATTAACTGTGTCTCCCGAACTAAAAATTTAAAGCTACATAAGGAGTTGACGACAGTTGCACTTAGTAAATTTTAAGAGCTTCTTCAAATATTAAGAAAGGATTTAGAAAGACTAATAGCGAGGGAGCTTAAGAAGAACCAATTCAATCAAAAAAGTTTTTGAAAGGGAAAATAAATGTATCACTCCTTGAAAGAGTTTTTAGTTAAATATTATCGTTAATTAACCAACGTAAGAAAATACACATGAGTAAAACTAGAAATAGAAAAGAAACATATACTAAATGATCTTTAAAAACACCTTCAAAAAATCAGACTGGGGACTTGACTTTAATCAATTAAAAATCCTTTTAATGAAACTTTAATTGAACGGACGTCTAGAGAGAGAGAGTTTACTCAAACAGTATCGTAAAATTGAAAGTGAAGTACAGTGCAAGCAAAAATACGAAACTATATATAAAAATAAAAGAAATACCGACCAAGTAAATATTCAAAACTACATCACTAAGGTTCCACGATACATTTATTCTAGTCGTGGAGTTAAATTAAGTAATAGATATAGTAATGTAATTATTTGTACTTTCAAAAAGATCAAAACTACATTTAAGAAAATCAGATCGGGTGAAATTTAAAGTAACCAAATGAATTTAAAGTTGCTTTTATAAGGATTTTAATCGGTCGTACTTGTGGACAGAATTTTTTTCTGTTAACTACTATTATAAATTAATGAACAAAGCCCAGCACTAAAAAATGGTTGACAACAAATACTTTAAGTAAATTTTAAGAACCTCCCTCAAATCTCTGCATGTAGAAAAATTGAGTTATTACATCAGGGGAACATTGCAGGCATAGCGGGTGAAAGAAGCTCAATTTTAAATGCAACTCACGTTCACATGAAGTGTTGCTGCAGAAAATATTTTCTTTCATGATCTTAGTATTTATGGTTTGAAAACCTACCTTTAGTTCCTGAAGGCTGTTCTGCTGGAGTAGCAGATGAACTCGTTGAATAGTCTGTAATTGCCGTGATGTCCCTATTGACAGGTTCGGGATCTACTTTTGATTCTGGAAGACCATCAAGAATTTCTGTAGACACTTTTTTCCTGTAATATCCAGAGTTGTTAGTACTTGATGGAACAAAATTTTGATCCAAACTCCGCAAACGGTTGCACAATCGAGTGTTGCTGGGAACTGATATTGGAGTAATATTCCTTTGATTTATGTGTTCATTCTGATTTATATCTTCCTTTGCTCCTTTTCCATCCTTGGCATGTTTAGCAAACATGGGATGTATAACTCTACTTCCTTGCTTTACGCTCGAATCTGTTTTCAACTCGATGTTCCTGGCTGTAGACATTTTTTTGAAATGTATTGACTCAGACTTCAATATTCACTCCGATCAGTCAATGCCATTGTTAATTGGTAAATATCAACAAGCAAGGCTGTATCAATATCAAACCGATCTTTTTTGACTTTTAAAATGGCAATAACGTTATGTTCTCCTGTGTATACACACATTTTTAACAGTTGATTTAATCATTGCTTTATAATTAAACAAACAGTCAGCATTCGAAATGCATAGAACACTTGGTAAAAATTGTAACTTTAGTGGATGCCTAATAAACAACATGCCATTATTAAAAGATATCAACAATGTCATACCAAAATTTATCTTGATGAACGACGTAACTGAATTTAATGCACCAAAAAAAGCAAGTTACCAAGTTTCATCAGAACAGAGAATAACACATTTTGGTATAAAATATGTAACAGAGCACCGATATAAAGCAGTACCACACCTGAAGTTATACCATCATTTTCAAAGCATCAAAGTTAAGAAATATTCGCAGTAACACAGCAGGGACAAGAACTACCATGAGTACAGCAGTATATAGACATTATAAAAACATGCCGGAAATTACAATATCAATAGTATAATGTCTAAAACTAAATAACACATCAGCATTCGCTATGCTACTTATGCTATTGGAAACACAAGATTATTTATTTTTGTGTGACAGCGGTACACCAAATCCTCCAATAGCATACCAGGACAACATTAACGAAACATCAGGATTTGATGAATCGGAAATAACATGCCAGGGTATTGAAACAGCAAGACACGAGCAGAAGTATCCGGCAACAATACGCCCAAATGCGAGGAACGTTTTAATGATAGGAAATCATTATATCCATAAAAATACGCATGAGTTGCCGCACCGCCAAGAGCAGAAATCTTCATCATCAACCAACGATACAGATTCTTACACCCTTCCTCCAACAACGTGGTGTCTGCACCACGGTTTGGCAGCGAAATGCTCCCCGTATCGCACCATGTCAATACAGCGCATCGTGGTCATTCATGCGTGCGACAGTTGAAGGCGTACCGTTTATTGTCGTTGTGTCCAATCGCGCCTCACACGAACAATGTGACCTAACACTTATTTCGTCCACTGGAAGTTTATTGCGTGCTGTTCGGTTCAAACAGCTCCCCCAGATCGCCAAAAATATATTTTTTTTTACGAAAGAAATGGGTTCTTTGGGGAAATTTGATGTTTCCTTTATCTGGTTTTAATGCTTTGAACTGTCATGATTGGCGAAGAAAAAGTTTTTGTTTTTAAAGAATTTTTTTAGCGATAGCTGGAGATGCCGTTGACTTCCGTCAATGATCAAGTGGAAAGATAAAAAACAAATAGTGACTTTAAGAGCATAAAACTGTTTAGAGGAGTTTAAATGGTTTCAAAAGAGCTGCAAAAGTTTATAAAATTTTTGTTTGCTCATGTTAAATTTAATCATCTAGATTATTTCATCATTTTGTTTAAGTTGGAAATAGTTTGAATAAGGAATTTCAAAATAGTTTTTATTAAAAATCCCATGAACCTAAAAATTGTTACAAAATTTGCAATTTACAAAATAAATGTGATCTTTAGATGACGGTATAACGATTTTCGATTTATTGATCGTGACTTGTCAAAAGGGCATCAGAGTCACTCAAACAGAATTTTTTGAAACTGATAAAATGTAAAGTAATATAAAGGAATTGAAATGTGGGAGTTTTTTTCCTCCCTCTCTTAATCACAAGTGGTTCTAAGAGCTCATGTGCTCGTATAGAGAAACTTATCATTACAGTCATTTAGGCCACCTTTAAACCATTTGGGTTAAGATTCAGATTATTTTGTATATTTGATTCAAATGGAGCAGGTCTAGGTGGCTGCACAATACTGGCAAGGCTATTGAATCAGTTTTCTACTCTTTATTTTAGAAATTAACCCTGTGTACACAGCTAATTTTGAAGTAACTGTTTGGAAACTATTTTTGAATGCTGACTAGAAGTTTTTGAAATCTCTTTTTTAACAAACGCATTGTATGCGATATTATGGATAGGAATTGTAAAAATCTTTTAATGCTGTGAAATAAAGTACGGAGGTTTAAAGTATTTAGAAATTAATTTTTTTTAGTTTAAAGTTGCAATATTTTTATGAAAATATTTTATTTTACTTCACACATCTGGAACCAAATCAACCATAGTGTTCGGATAACTTTGAAGTCAGGTAAGAATTCATTGTGAATCGTTTTTATAATAATTATTTCTTAATTTTTAGAATGAAAACAGTTCTAAAGTATGTCTCTGTTGGTGTTAGTTTTTTAGACACATTTTTCCCAGTGCACGAAAATGTCAATATTAAATGCCTTGTTTTTTTTTTTTTAATTTTAAGTTTATTAATCACTCAATGTCTCCCGTATACTTAAACAAGGTGTTTAAAAAATCTTTCACGGTTTTGTATTAATTAAAAGGAATGTACAGCGTTAAACTACATGAAAGAAAGCTTCAGTATTAATTTTTTTAACAACGAAGTCATTACCATCCAATGTTTATGTTTTCACCTGGGACGTAGCGCATCACTAAGTATTCGTAGAATTAATTTTACAAATTTTAATCACTTTGCGGAGAAAAAAAGGTGAATTAGATCTTGAAATGTCCTTTAGCTTAAAAAAAAAAGCATTTGATTTTGAATTTTTAAAAAATATTGCAATCGATATAGTGTTGCATATCATAAAAAATAGACAACGTTACTCGAAATTAAACCTATTTCCTGTCTGTATCTCTATTAGAAAATATTTCATAGCAATTGAAACAACTGCCCTTCCTTGTTTTTAATACCCTTTTTACAAGTTTTACAGTCCTGTAGATCAAGAGTAGATGCATGTATTGCGTCAATTTTTATACATTTATTAGACTGTACCAATAGTACACATGTACTAATGTCAAGAAAATTTGAGATGGTGAGGTTTAGCCACTGAGCTAACTTAACGTGGAATGAACAATTAGAGTAGGCTTACAACCAAAAAATGTTTTACATTTTTAAAAATCTGCCTTGGTTATGATTAATGGACTTTTGTGTCTTGATTGTTATTCTCTCTTCGAAATTTCCGGCACCAAGCCTTTTTTTAGTGTACTGAATGTACGGTGCTGTAGCTTGTAGCAAATTAAGAAATAAAAACTCACAATGCAATTAGTAATAAAATGTTAATAAAATGTGTTGATTGTTTTAACAAAACATGATTTAAAATTATATATGTAAATTAGTGATACAGGAAAACTCTCCCATTCCCTGTCATTCGGGACATTTGAAGGTGATGTGAAGCATTTGGCAGAGGGATTTTCGATCTCCGCAGTTTCAGGACTTCACCATAGAAAAAAAAATAGCACCACCTAGAGATACAAAATACCCATATATTTTAAACAATAGAAATAAAGCCGGATATTCTGGGGACTAAATCAAGAACTTAGAAAGGAACATTGAGAAATTAGAGAGTACACAATATCTATTTGTTTGACATCTTGCTATTAGTTATAAAACATGATCATATAAAAAAAATTTCAGAGAATTTCATTTTTAGAAATTCGTGTATGCTCTTAGTAAAAAGCAAATGCTAAGGTAAAATGAAGAAGAACTAAAAATGTACTTGTTAAATAATTTTTTTTTTTTTTTGCATTATACCATAATTCAAATTTGTTATTGATATCCGAAAAGTCATTGACACGTTTTGATACGACAATTTGTTAATTTTCTATGAATTTTAAAACGTGTTGAAAGACTTTTCGGGCACCCTGTGCATAAAAAAGGTTTGCTCATATAAGCGGATAATATGAATATTACGAGTTGCTGTGGGTAAAATGATTTTATACATCTGTATGAGTTTGGGTACAATTTTCTATTCTTTCTAAGAAACTGGTACGGATTCATAATTCAACACGGGATTATGTTTTCGTTCACAATGTGAGATGAAATCTTAGTGCTATATAATTGATCTCATTTCCTCGCAATAACTTGACAAGAAGCCCGTATTCGACGTGTTATGTTTAAAAATTAAATTGCTTTGTAGCCGTGAACTAGGGAAACGGCACCAGTAGCAGACAAGGGTTCAGTAACAGACAGCCATAAGTTTGGATTTAAATAATAAGAATTTTAGGCGGGTAAAACTGATGTTGCTGTGGCCCATGAATACGGTGCAACCATCTACTGTTTTCAGAGTGAATGTTATGATCCAGTTGGCATCTACAAGGCAGTGGTGAAAGGTTATGAACAGTCACCACGAGGTCAGCTGGTGTGTTTAATGTTCATTTAAATTTAATAAGACTTTAGTTCTTAAAATAAAGAACCTTTGCACAATTTGAAGAGGAAAAGGGAATTTTTTTCCATTACTCATCCTTTCCTCATCCTATCCGTTACTGGGTACCATAAGATTTTTCTGTGTCTGTTACTGGGAGTCGGACCTTTTTTCGAAATTGAGCACATAAAAATGGAATTAACTAATTCCGAGAATTCAGCAGGAGCCAAACGTTAGATGAGATGTAGTTGCATGCGAGAAAAATAGTTCAAGAAGTCTAAATAAATTAAAAGGCTCAAAAAATTGAGTTAACCTGAGAGCTTAAGCATGTCTGTTACTCGTGCCGTTACCCTGCTTCTAACTGGTACTGACAAATTCGTTTTCGATGTATCGCAAATGAATATTTTTGCCGAACGAGGGGAGAAATGGAAGGCAGAACTGTATACCAGAAACGCAAAATGTAACTAATTTGAATCTGAAATTGATTTTAACTAATATATTTTTACTGAGGTTTGACCCCCGTAATGGGGCAAAAAAACAGAATAAATGTTCTGTGCAATCCATAAAATGGCAATAAGGACGTAAAGTTAAACATTTGTCTTATGCAAATTTATTCTAGTATTTGTTAAGAAAAGCTATCAAAAATCCACAGCTTTGACAAACTCACCTGAATACATGTGCGTTATCAATAACATTGCCTGAACCTATTGTTCCTTAAATGCTTTCTTTTTTTCTGAGTTTTTTTTTTCCTTTAGCAAGAAGGTCGATACTGCTTTTGTCAAATAAAAAAATGGAAAAACCAAATAGAGTTAATACTTTGTTAAATTTATTCCTCCATAACTATCAGTTTTGGCGTAAAATATTCAATATTTATAGTTCTGGTGCTTATAACCCCACCTCTTGTCCTTTGTTTAGTCTAGGGAAGCACTTAGTGGAGCTTTCTGGTTCCGAAAACAGAAAAAGAAGGGAATTTAGGGAAAAGTGAAATTGTAAAATATTTTACTCAGCTTACAGAGATAGCGGCGCCACCTCTGTGACAATATGTTAACTATGTTATTGAAGATGTAGTTGATTCCAGTCGAAAAATAGTTCCCTCTGCAGATCAAATAAGGAACATCATATTACAAGAAATTTTCAAAATTTGATATTATTATTGTTATATTTTGTGGTACATCAAAAATAATTTTTTTATTGTAAAATGATAAAGTTCTTGTTATTCACATTTCAAAAATGATTGGAGTCTGCTGATGTTTAATGCAGTATTTATTTGTATCGGACTAAGCATATTTTTTTTTTTTGAATATGTTGTACAATTGTCGAGTGCATGACGGACAAAGTAAATGTAGTAAAGTGAAAGACTTTATTTCATTTTTTTAAGCAGATTTATGAATTTATAAATTCATTAACATTTTCATTGATTTGCTTCTTTCCTTATTCATTCGTTGTAATTCATTTAAAATACTTATTCTTCCCCCTGAAAAATTTTATTTTTAATAATCAAATAGAAAATATATTTTATTAGGAAATACTTTTACCATATCTTTTGCCCCATGTATAGGGCAAAGTGATGATTTTCCACTTTAATTCATGGGCGACTAATTACTGCCAAACACAAAAAAATAACGTTTCAATCTTCTTCTGTTACAAAATACATTGCCTTCTTTTTACATACTGAAATTTCCAAAATAAATTTCCAATTGGGTAATTTTGGTAAATACAACAAATCTTAACTATTTCAACTTGCCTCACATTCATCTACTCTTTTCAAAAAACTAGTTATTAATGTCAAAGAAAATGTACTCTTATTTACAAACTGAGTCAGTCTATTCAAGAAATGCTTCAAATATTGCTGCTTTTAATTTATTTGATGTGTAGTTACTCTCTTTTACAACCATGAAAGCTATTCGTTCGAATTAACTAAAGTAGGCTCTTCTGCAACAAAAGCTTCGGTAAATTTAGCATTTAGCGTTAACCAACTTAACAACCACGAGAGCATTTCCGTTGAATTTAACTAAAATAGGTTCTTCGGCAATAAAAGTGCACATAAACACCTCATCTTTCATGCTATCTTCGATTATACTTTGTAAACTGTGTAACAGCCGCAGTTTCTGCCGAAATGCTCTGCTACACAAATATTTCCATTGCACTTTGTACCGCAGAGCATCAACACGCTTCGGTGCCATCCATGCTTCGACAGTGAGCTATCATCCGAAGAATGATTATGCTAAACATTTTTCATCAATGTCTCTGAAAGCAAGTGTCTTTGCCCAAGTGGGGGATGCTACAATTCATTAATGTGTTCAGTTTTTATTTTTCATACTTCCTGCCTAGAAACCCGTTGCTCTGCGTGACTAGTATTGTTAAGAGCTGCTAGAGGATTACTTACTTGCAATGTCGAATTGAGCTTGAGCTTTGACAATATAACTTTAGATAACAATCATCCTTTGGCGTTTATTCATTATTTATCAAGTTCAGGTTGTTTCTCTAGAAAGGTTTACTTTCAATCAAAGGTTTTAGATCTAATTAGAAAGTTGCATTGTTTATATAACAGAATAGTTGTATGAAAAATTACACCTCATGCAGTTTTTTTGATAAATACCTCAAATTAATTGATCGTTCCAAAATCATTTTAGTCTATTAGTTTCATCTTTAAAAAATGTATTTAAAAAGAAATAAGTCAGGAAATAGAAATTTTTTCAAGTACCGACTGCGCTCACTGTAGATTAACTTTCACTGCATAGACGTATTCACTGCTGAAAAAAAAAAAAAAAAAGAATGCGCTGTTATCTACCAGTATCTTATCAAATACTAAACAGAAAATTAAAATAACATGCATATAAAATATATTTGACTCACTGTAGAAGTAGTTACATCGACTGTAATTTGCATTCCCGCCCAATCCAAAGTTGCGGGTGTGACATTTACACTAACTAAATTAGTCATCGGCAAAAATATTTTAGAGTATAGGTTTCAATTTTTATATTTTTCAATAAAGATTACTTGCAGGTACATTGATGCCAATTTGCAAGTTGATTGATATTTTATTTATTTTTTAAAAAATTAATTTCTACCCGTTGCGGGTGTGACATAAAAAGGACATGCATTTTCACCTTGCGATCAAAACATTCAAAACTCTGTGAATTATCAACTGATCGAACTGTTTTTTTTTTATGTTAGACAGTAATACTTAACTAATTATTCTATACAAAAATTTAGATACTCACTCAATTAGTTTCACTGTAAAAAATATTCAAAGTTGCCGTTGCGGGTGTGACTTGTGTGGCCAATAAAATAACAACATACACAAATAGTTATCAATCAGACATTTTATGATTAGCACAGTAATAAATAAGAGAAATTGCAAATAACTAATGAAATTTTTTTTACATAAATCTCATTTCCAATCTAGAATTGATGATTTCAGGGGGTGTTAGTTTTCTTATTACAATGTTCTGTTTCTCCCATGATATGTCTGACTGATTGGGCCAGATGTATACATGTTCTGAAGGGTTTTTTTTCCAAGTATTCTACTTGTATGTCTTCTCCATCTATTTGCTTGAATTGACCATTTTTTTTTTTTTTTGAGGTAGAAAACAAAACTAATTCTACAAAATCTCTAATAGCATTTATATTACCAAGGGAGATCGTTTCCGACTGAGGCACTTTCTGCAGTTAGTGCCTGCCACTTGAATTGTACCCATATCGATCGGTACAACATGGTGTACCGATTGTAAGTTTGGTATAGCTTTGTACAAGGCAGCAGCGTGCGTGAAGCATTTTTACAACATCTTTTTTGATGTCGCTCTCCGCAGAATAAAGTACTCTGATTTTTTTAAGAGCCTTTTCTGCTCAAATGGCAAAATCCGATGCAGAATTGACTGTTGCTCTAAGCTGTAGAACGGCAAGTGACACCATTTTTTTTTTGTTACCGCACCAACACCATCCACAGCTCCTTATCTATGAGTCCTTGCAAAGTATGACCATGCAATTTTAATGTTGTAGTCTTTATGGTTGTATGACATTAACAGAAGATTGTACCTGTCTATGGATTGCATTACCAAAGGTTTGAGCTCTTCAAAAAATTGCCATTGACTCCGTTTCTACAGCTGGAGATGGTGTGGCCCCTTTTGTCGAAGATTTCTTTCTCTCTCTACACTTTCTCTGCCTCTCATTCTGGTTTTGCCTCTACATTTTCCTTTTTTTCATGGCCACAGATATAATTTTTTAAAGTAGTTTCTTCGTAATTTCTATTCTTGCTTTGTTTCTTTCCCTTTCTTTTAGAAAATATTCCGAGTATTTAGCCGAGTTTTCTTTCATCTTTTTACGATGATTTCGGAATCTTTCAGTGCTGTTCATTCTTCTGAAAAAAAAAAAATGTGTAAAGTGAATAAATATAGCACTACAAGTCCCAGAATATATTGTTGAACATGTTTTTTTTTTGAAGTTCTTTGAATTTTTTAACCCCAAATGAAATTAAAAACATTAAGTTTTGATTCATTTAAAACATTAACTGACAGAATTTTATACAAAGTTTTTTTTAATAAATATTTTAATAAAAGTTTCATTACTATTTTTATCATTTCTTTATATTTATTTTGAATTTGAAGTAAAAAATAATCTGTACCTAATATTACATTATTCATTTTAAAAAGTAAAGGGGGAAAAAGTCAAATGCTGAAAGCAAAATTATACACTTTTATATATATTAAAAAAGATAAAATATTGTTTTGGTTTTTTAAAAATTTATTAAAAAAAAAAACAAATCTTACCTTATTGAATAGTTGCCTTAATTATAAATCAAGAAATACAAAAATGTTTCTTAGGAGAACCAATAATATAGAATACCAAACTAAATAAATCAACTGCACATGCTCTAAAGATACTAATTTTGAATTAACTGGGGTCTAGACAATTAAGTCAAAGGCCAAAGGTTAGGCCAAAGGTTAAAACATTAGTGCTGTCATCTACATGCATTCCAGAATTACATTTGTGTTTAATTTAAAAAGATGTTGCGGGTGTGACTTTAACTAAATGTCACACCCGCAACAGGAACACGTCACACCCGCAACGCTTAATAACTCCAATTAAAACATTAATTAATTTTTTTTCTGTTTGTTATTCAAAGTACTTTAGTAAACTATTTTAGAATACAAAGTTTCAAAACTTTTAGGCAAATAAATTTTTCTGTGGAAATATAAATGCATTTTTTTGTTGCGGGTGTGACACAATAATTAAGAATAATTAAATATGCTTACCTTTTGTAGTGAAGATTAGTAGACATTTCTCTTCAGGAAAAAACTGTTGCTAATGAATGTCAGATTATGTGTGAAACTTTATAGATTTCTAGAATTATTTGTTCAGCTGTAATAGACCATGCAACATAAGCAGTTTTGGTGCAGTCTAGTTCGTACTGATATAGTTCCACTTTAGTAATTAAAATAAGAATGTTAATGACATAAATGAAATTTTTTTTCAATAAAATATGAAATAGTATACTTTTAACAGTGTGTATGCAAAATTTCAACCATATTGAATGAAATTTGAATTTTCATCCTCATGTCCACTTTTTTTTGGATTGGGCGTTCCAATTAAAGTTTCGCTCATTCGGATACATCGAGCTTTTTTGTTGCCTCCCCAAAAGTTAAATGTAAATTAAACCCTACTTTAAATTTCAGACCAATGAAGTTAAAATGCTGCATTTCCCAGGAAAAGTCGTCCCCCCCCCCTTTTTTAATAAATGAACTAAGCTAGTGTTTTCTATTTCTCTCAACTCGCTGCCGTAAGCTGCATCTTTGGAATTTATTTTTATCTAAAGAAAATAGAAATACATATTTTTAATTCCTTTTTCTATCTTAAAAGCCCAATTGTAAAATATTTTTTCACCATAGTTTATATTTTGAAAATTATCCTGCATGATAATAAATGAAAATACTTTTAAGTATACACATCCTTTACATAAACATTAAATGAGTAGTTACTTTTCATAGCCTCGATTATATCGATATTTCGGATATGTCGCGATTTTTAATTGTATCCCGGCAAGCGGACAAGCGCGATATAATGAGGGGTTATTTTACAGCGTTTAACACCGTACCGATGGATTGGTTCCATATTATGTTTTTTAATTTTTCTGCTCTATATTGTTAAACATAAACAAGTTTACTATCCACGCACATTTTGCACTGTCAGTACAGTAGAGTTTACTTCTTTGAACACACAATTTTTTTATATTTTGAATTCAAACTACGATTTAATCTTCGTTAAGTTCTCATTCATTTAAAAAGTGTCCCTTTCAAAAATATATATTAAGTTAGAAAGTCATTTATTTTAGAAAGAGTACACTACATACGCTGATTGGTAATTTAATCTTTTGATGCAAATACCAGCGTCCAAACGATTAAGACCACCACGTCATATCTTATTGCAGAATTCATGGTACACATCTTACAGGCTGAGAGAACACACAATTTACATTGTAAATTCTTAAATGGTGCGTTAAAGCTCAAACACTGGAAACATACAACAAAAAGGTACATTGTTTACTTAAAGAAACGTTGAAAATGCGTTTCTTCATTGAAAGATTTTCAGTGATTGCTCACATTTGCATCTATCATTCACAATACACGCTTGAAACTCGGCGCTTGAAAACGCTGATGAAGCTATTGACTTGTAAATTTAAAGAGGCTGTGTATTTCTAGTACGCATGCAGCATTACACATGAAGCTAGAGAAGAATTTAAATGATAACTTCAAATTAAGGTTGACAAAGAGATATTAGGTCTAAAAAGTGAAGAAGAATTACAAAACAAATATTGTGTTTCGTTATTTCTATACTAAAGGAATATAAACCAGCGTGTCAATGTATCATTCTGGACTATTACACGGAATCATGACCTTGTGTTTGACTGTTGAAATTGAAAAGTGTTCAGAAGGCGAAATCATGAATTGGGAAAAGTTTTTTTTACCCAAATTTTGAATTTGGAAAAAATGTTTTTATGAGGTCAAAACTGAGAAAATGTTCTTAATGGGTCCACTTCTGAGCTGATTCTGTTAAGACCTGATTGAAAAAAAAAGAGTAAAGTTCTGGGATGTTAGTTACAAATGAGTGCAATTTAACATACCATTACTAATACCATTACTAAACCAGTAATACCATTACTAAACATGACTCAGGTGACATTTGTTTCCCCTGAAAACGGCACATCTCACAATTTTAAGCAACCGCATGTGTATTAAAAAAGACGCATATTTTTCAGTTGCTGCTTTGTGACAAAAAGAACAGGAGTAAAAACTTAAAGAATAATTGATGTAAGATTTGTTTTTTAATGCACAAATTTACGCCAGTACCCTGATTTTGAAAAAATTTGAACAATCTGAATTTCGCAAAATTTTTCTTTACATTCATAAGCTTTTGCCTTGAAATCGAGGTTCCTTGTAACCGCACAGCACGAACTTGCATTATTTTTTCTTTTTTGTAGCTGTTCGTATTTATAACGTTGTTTAATTTACTTTTAGAGTAAACGGGGTTTGTTGAAACTATTGAGAAGGGATAACTAAGACTATTGTTCTTAAAGCAAAGACACCAAATCACGTGATAGATTTTAAAACGAAGCATTATATATAAGAAAAGAGGCTTCTTTCGCCAGTAGTACTCAAAACGTGTCAACCATTCGTCGTTGTTAAGACACGTGACTTAAGCTTTTGCTAAGACAACGATTGAACTAGCTCCCTCCATTTACTAATTTCTGCTCTAAGGTAGAAACTATTCCCGGAAGACGTCCTCATACAAGTAAACGAGGACTTATAAAATTATTGTACATACTTTAAATAAGCAATTTTATTCAAGAGAGTTTGTTACTCTAGTCACTGTTAAAAAAATGCGATTGTACAATGAAGCTAGAAGTAAATATTATTACAAGTAAACTCCCGATTATCGGCGGTCAGATTATCCGCGGGTCTTTTCACAATTTTTTAAAACTTATGATTGTGTTATTGTTCACTTTCTGAAATTTACACATTTTTTATGTTCAAAGTTAGTAGATGCAATGTAACAATGTTTTTAGTTTTAATTTAAATGAATGTGTGAGTGTTATTAATATTTTTTAGCTATTACGATACACTAAGTATCGTTTTTTTTATCTACTATTCGGATTATTCGCGGTTTTCTCTTATCCGCGGTTACCGTGCCACCCTATTCCGCGAATAATCGAGAGTTTACGGTGCAATCTTATCTTCCATGTCTATTTTTTGTACTTAAAAGGGAACCACATGAATAGTGTTAACAATGAAAAAATTAAACAGCTAGAAATCACACGAACATATTGGGACATTTTTTGCAACCCAACTGCTGTTACAACCACGAAGTTGTTGAGATTTATACGTAGATTAAAATATAAAAAAAAAACCGTTTAAGAAAACAATTAAGATAAGCGATTAAAGAGAGTATAAACTAAAATTTAAATCATAAATTAAAAACTGTGAGCTCTAATTTAAGCGTTGCTTTAAAGTTCATCTTTTAGTTAGTGATACATAGCTGCTAAGGTTTCTCCTCCAATGCCTTAAAAAGAACTTATCAAATGTGATCAGTATATTCCGAAGTTTTATTGTTTATGTTACAGTGAACTTTTTTTACGGTATCTGGACACAAGAGTAAGGGTAAAAACTTTTTGCATAATATTTCTCATCTTTTACCTGTAATGCATACTTATTTGCATTTGAAAAATCTTTACGAATTTTTCCATCGTGAAAATTTTTTAGACAAAATAGGACGGGAAAAAGCAAAAATAGCTAACAATCAACTTCCCATCATGAATATTTTTCAAAAAACAATGGATGCACACAACATCTCTGAGTACATACCGCTCTCACGAGTTTCTTCAATTGCCTGAAGCGGTTCGAGGACAGTGATTTCTGGAACTCCATCAGTCGATTACAGTAAGCCGGCGGGAACAGTTGGAATCTCCTTCAGCAACAATTTTCTTTTCCAAAAAAAATATAAAAAAGTCAAATTCATCCTTCTGCATCACGTGGAACGCTGCTTCAGGTCAGGCGACAGCTATTTCGTGGGTACTCAAGTGTGGTAACCGAACCCTTGGAATCGAATCCATCCAAAGTTTAAAATACTTTCACGAGTCAAAGTCTTCGCTTCAAAGATTTTCGATATTTCATTGGATTTCGTGAAAATTGTTCATAAGCAACATTTATTTTTCAATGATGAGGACTTTTAGACCACAATGAACCATTTCTATTTCAGCTCAGCAGAGCTCGGGCTCTGCTCGAGTTTTAAATGCAAAATGTTAATTCGAAGACAGGAGTAGAAAGAGAAAAACATAAACCACTCATAGTCAACTTTTTTACAACTACAGTCGACTCTCAATAACTCGATGTCGCAAGGGACCGGCTAAAGGCTTCGAATTATCGGAAGTTCCTTTGCCAGGCTTTTCCAAGAATAATGTCTTTTTATTATGATAGATAGACTAGTAAACTAGTACAGATCAGATAGATAGTAAAGATCAGTTCAGAATACAAAGAGTTATTAGTACAGTACAAAAATAATTTTACAGTTAATAAATTTTATTAATATACTTTATTAAAAAGAAAAAATTACCTCTGTCTGATCGAGTTATCGAGAGTTGACTGTATTTCACGCTGACCGCAACTTCAAAACTAAGGACAGTTAAAGTGCGTTATAAACAGCTCGTTCATTGGTAATGTAACTGAATTCGCTTATCAAACAATAAGTTAAGCAAATCTGCTAGTCCTTGCGAAACGTTAAAAAAAGTTCTTTTATAGTGTGCAAAAAGCGTGTATTTAAAAGCAATGAATCGGTTATCAATTTGCGCAATAATCATAACTTAGGGTGATTTGGGGCAGAATGTCAAACAGTTTGTTTAAGGATATAATTACCAGGAAAATAAATTGCAGTTCAGTCGAAGTCCAGCATTTAGTGGCTCAAATTTGTTCGAGGATTAAACTCCTTTATTTCAAGAAATAAACTAACCCCACGATAACGCTTATTCGGTACACTTATTTTTATATCTCATTGAATATATTTATACCTCATTGAATTCCATTTGAATTGATAAAACACCACGAAGGCGACTTTTATTTAACAATAAAAATCATTGAATTTAATTATTTTATTTATTTGGATATTTTTTTCACGATAATTATAACTCGCACAGACGATAAGCTAAGCCATTTCTAAAATAAGGTTTCCCTAAACTTAAATTATTTATAAGGCCTAACTAGTTAATTTAGACACTTAAAGCTTCGACACGAGGTGAGAAACTTCGAATGAGGTATTTTATGGACTTCACAAGCGCATCAAATTCAAAACAGTACAGTTATTCTTTCAAATAAAAAGACTGTTTTATGCCACTTTTTGGTTTAAGTTGGACTAAAAAGGAACACATTTGAATATTGAGAAGAACGCTTAAATGCATCATAATGTGATCCAAGGTATGTACTTGTAACCTTAATAACCACGCAAGCTGTGGGTTTGTGTAAGGAAAAGCCCTCCCCCCCCAATGGGGGTTGAGGTTGCCTCCCCAGACGAAACCCTTAGGGGAGACGAAAACCCTTATGTGAATTCTTTAGGTTCGAAGGTCCTCTGTGTTGAATTGGGCACAAATCCGACGCAAACTGGATTTGCGTAAGAAACACACACACAAATAAATATCTATCTATCTATATATATATATATATATATATATATATATATATATATATATATATATATATATATATATATATATATATATATATATATATATATATATATATTAGGGTGGTCCTTATTTTTGAAGTTCCAGATATTTTACGCGACGCCCCCTCAAGTTGTTCCATTATACAAATAAATGGTCCATGCAAAATTTTTAGTCAATCCATGTATATTAACCCGTGCCCCTAGGGCTCCCTTTTTTGAGTTTCGAAGAAAAATTTGCGGATTTTCTCATTTTTATGTAAAAATATTCTTACGTTTCATATTTAAAGTAATTTTGAACCTCATTAGATGTTGCTACTTCCAGACGAACCACTCTCTCTCTTTCATTCAGTAAAATTTTACATTTTACAGATGGTACATGTACACCAATGGTCTTGGGACAGGCATACCGCTATTCGCGCTCGTTTCAAACCAAGCGGCAGGGGAACATTTCTTTCCACCAAAATGGACACAAAAGATTCTAAAGGCCATTAATGAATGGCCTTGGCCATTAATGAATAATCTTTGACAACAACAAATTGCCTCCTCCAGGCTTTGAGGGTGTTGATTTAGAAAATTTTCTGTGTTTGTAATAGGTGTTGTAAATAGGGTCGCTAGGTTTCAATGCTATAAATATAAGTAATGGCAATTACATTTTAATTCGCTGTTTTTTTATTTATAAATGTACTTAAATGTTTATGCATTCTTAAAATATAAATTTTGAAAAATCCTCGATTACTCTACCATAAAAATATACTCTATATTCCATATCTAAAATATAAATGTAAAAGAATTCCAGATCGGAATAATGTAAAATTCTATACTTTAAATTGTCTTCTTTTTCAGTACATAGTTCTTTATTACCATCAAATTCTTCTTGCAATTCACAAGATTCAGAAACCGAAATGTGTATCTATCCTAACCTGTTGGAACTTTTTTTTATATATCTGGTTTACCACAACGCAAAAAAGCTTGACAACAAATTGATATCTGCTCGCATTTCATCAATGTTAGACAAGTGCCATATTAGGGACAAAGATGCTGTTCATGTATTAACACCCTATGTAGATGCAGTAAATTTAAATCCAAATGACCTTATGATCAATCGTACATCCCTTAAGAGAGCAAGAGAAAGTCTTCGAGAGGTAAAATCAGATTTCATGAATTTTAATTTAGATTTCTTAGTTTTTAACTAGGATACAAAGCTACACCAGACGCAATTGAAAAAAAAAATAAAAAAAAAAACGCCGATAGGCTTATCGTGATAGCTTCAGGTCCCAATGTTGAACAGCTACTCAGAATTCCTGAGATATTTCTTCAGTTGTATATGATATCTTAGATGATTGCTCTTTATTGCTAACTGTTCAAGCTCTAGTGTTTGATACAACAGCTCACAATATCGGCCGTAGAAATAGTGAATGTAATTTTTTAGAGCAAAAGATGAACGGTGGTATATTACATTTGGATTGCCATCATCATGCACTTGAAATAGTACTGCAGAGTGTCTTTAAAGAAGTTCTTGCCTTTCTTAGTTCTAGCTCGTTATTTCATTATTTAAGCGCTTCAAAATTTTGTGGAAAGATCTCCATCATTCAGAATTTATAACATTCCAATGAAGTACACATGCCACTTAAATTCTAAAAGACGAAGTTGATGACATATTACTGTTCGTAGAAAGCGGAATTGAGAAATAGTACAGATAATTCTCATAACTTGTAATGATATTTCTTGGTGAAGTCGTCCCTCCTACAGTGTTATGTTTTCGGCAACCTGGAGCTTATCATTGAGCCAGATGGGTGGCAAAAGGAATTTATTGTTTGAATATTTATATATTTAGGAAACATTTTGTATTGACTTTACATGAAGAGAATGCCCGTAAATGCTGTTTCACATATAATGTTGTATGAAAATATTGCTTTTCGCAGCAACCCAATCTAGGCCCTTTGAAATAATGTGTCTAAAATACTAGCAGTGTACAAAATGATGACAAAAATGCAGCAGAAATCACACTTATGGTACTTAGGGGATGAACTAGTAGCTTTGTCCGTATTAGATGAAGGACTTAATTTTGAAGATAGAAAAAGACTACTCGAAAAAAAAAATGCTTGCTGAAACAGAAGACGTGACTTATCACTTTATAAAAAATTCAGATAACAGTAAATGATTTGGAATATTTTCTTTGTAAAGATTTTCCTCTTTATAGAATCAATCACAAATCAATAAAACTGTTTGATAAGTTACAAACACCAAAAGGTGTTTTCCTATTTGATCCTGATTCGTGGCAAAATGAAAGAAGCTAGTTAAAGGGAAGAGATATCGTTAAAATGCTGAAAGTTGTGAATGATACAACTGAAAGAGGAGCACACTTAATCGAAGAATTTCAAAATCAATTTACCAAATATGAGTCACAAAAGCAATTTAGAACTTTACAGACAATCCAAGACTATCGCGAAAAAAATGCACAGGATTGAGATACATTGAGAAAAGCGTACGATTAAGGTAAAGTTTCTAAAGCACTAATCCATTCTCATTCAATGTAAAATCTTTAGATGACATGAAGTAATTAAAAAGATTAATTTTAGTGCTACCTCGCTGTAAAAATATTTTGCAAACCTAGGAGAAACGATGTACTGGGTCTGAAGTAAAAACTCGAAGATTTGTGGGAAAATTATCAAAAGTGTTAAAGTTCAACGTCCTAGGGGCACGTGTTATTATTGACCGATCGATTTCAAATTTTGCACCGATTACTTTTTATTATAGTGTCACAAAACTAGGGGGCGTCACTTGTTGAATTCCGAAAAAAAATTTTTTCCCATATAAATAAGGACCACCCTAATATATATATATATAGATGAAATATTAGGATAATTATATATTCCCTTCTGATTGCTTCCCGAGTCTCTGGCATATGATATGTGAAAAGTACATATAAAGCGACATAGCTACAACAGTCAAATATGATCTCATCCCATAATTTGTGAGACTTCAGGGTTACTGAGTTAAATTTCTACTGCAACTAAAGGAGTTTATATCTGAAAACTATGGAGGACTACATAATAAAATACTACTTCTTTTAGTTTTTCTTGAAGATTGGTGGAGCCCTTAATGTGTTTTAAGGCATATTTTCTAGCAGTTTTGTAAATATTCATTATATAGTTTTTAACTCTCTTATGGTTTTGAAAAAAAAATGTATCTTTGTTATTGTTTAAAGTCTGTGTAGGTTCTATTATTTATACATTGATCAGTGAAGTGAGAGTGAAATTTAACTCTTGAAAAATAAAACTGTTTTTAATTTTCAGCTTTAACATTGTCAGGTAAAATATCTTGGGATATATTTTGATATTCTTTGTGTATCAACAAGTATTTCACTAATATTGAAATTAACAGTTCCTCTAGACGGAAATGCACACCAAATCAAAAATTCTTCCTCCAAAATGTTTTACTTTTTGAGCAACATTTCTAGGAATTAATTTTCCTCCTAAATTTTGTGTCGATTACATACAGAAAATGCTAAATTAGTGTTCGTTAGTGAGTCCAAGGTTCTAGAAGCTTCGTAAGCTATTTTTATAAGCTTACTTATTACGCTCACCTGCTTAATCGATATTTCTTAATTTCACTATCCTTACAGCAGTTCTCTGATTCCACGGTATATTTTACACCACTAGTAAAGCGTGTGAAAGATGTCCTTCATTTCTCACTGAAACTCGCTAAATTTGGCGGTTTTTGTTAAAGTTTTGGCATAATTTAAGACTTTGGCTTTTAATGACGGAGAGGCGAGAGCAAATAATTTATGCGTCTAAAAACATTTTTTACTACACTTTTTTGCTTGTTACTTATTTAGATTTTTCCCTTATCATCGTATTTCCTTACTAGGGCATGGTTTCCTGGTGAGGAGCGCTATAAAGGGCATTGCTTGTCTTAGGATCAGTTTTTAAATACATCATATTGGCAAGAGCCGAAAACTTATGCACTCATTAGAATCATATAATTTTTTTTCGTGAAAAAAAAGTCATTGATTGTAGAGGTAGATTTTAATTTGTATGTTAGAAAAGCACTGTAAAATTGTAGGTTGTATTGAACCATGTTTTGATGCTGATTTCATGCTACGAAAATGTCCTGATTGCTTACATGACGTTTTCAGCACCAGAATGATCCACAAACGAAGGGCAGATCCAGTAATTTTTCAAGGGAGGAGCGAATGAGTGTTTTAATATAACCTTTACTACGTATCCTGGTATGCAAATGTTTCAAACCGCAATTCTAAAATTTCCGGGGGAGAGCACTAAATCTCTCTTCTCTAATTTATTTTTCATTGTCCAAGAACATCAAAATTTGTGCGTTTTTTTAATTTCAGTATCGAAAGTTTACTAATGGAGAGTCAACTTAAGGGAGGTGCAATCGCCCCTACCTTGTATCCTCTCTTGTCACAATCACGCATATACACAGTGTTATTAGATTATTACTTTAAATTCAAGCAGGAGCATATTCACAAAATCTTTATCTTACAATCCAGTGTACTCCTTTTATAAATTGTTTAACATAGTAAACTGCTTAGTCAGAGAAAAAACAGACAAGCGGAACAAAAATATATTTATTTAAAAATATCTTCCATAACTTTTAAATGATTAGTAATATCACAAGTGTATCCTTTATAAAATGCATTAAAACATTTATCCCTTACAACTGACATATTTTAAAACACAAGAGTTTTCAATTTTTATAAAGCAGATAAATATGTGCCCATGAAAAGTTGCTTAGGAAAGGAAACTTATAACAAGATATTCATTAATTCTGTGAGTCCATTAAGAATAAATCAGAATTTCCATTACTTCCAAAAATCAGTAAATATACAGACTTTTTTTCTCTCTCACAGAATACAATGGATAAGCTGAAGGTAATGCTTTTCTGATTCCATGCTTCTCTAAAATATTATCATAAACATTATCACAATACGTGAAATACACCGCCAGCTCAGTCATTTCCAGCCGAGGACTGCAGTTTCGTGCTTATTAGCACTCATCAGCCCGGCATAGGAAAGTGACTGAGCTGGAGATGGAAAACCTCTTAAGGAAGCCAAGAGTGCGAAACAAACTGGTAGCTAATATAGAATTAGCAGACCAGACGAGTGACCGAAGCAATGGTTCGGTTCAAATCGAAGATTGAACGCGAGGCAAGGTATATTCAGCCGAGGACTCGGCTGGAAATGACTGAGCTGGCGGTGTATTTCACGTATTTCTGCTTTAGCCCTGGTTTAATGGGCGGTAATTTACTAAATTATCACAATAGTTATATTGTTATTTTAGGAGTTTTCAGGGTTTTGCATAATATTTTAACTGATTTACTTTCAAGTACAATCGAAATCGCTTATAACGAGCTCTGATTTACGAGAACTCGGTTTTAACGAGGAAAGTAGAAACATTTGTTTAGTACAGAGTTACGTCTATGGGAGCAAAACTCACTTTCAACGAGCAAACCCAGCTTAAAGCGAGCAATATTTTTGTGATTCATAAAACTTCTATTGACATGGGGCAAAATGATGAGTCTAAAATCCTTAAAAGAATTTTTTTTATTTGTAGTTAGAGAAGAATTTAAAAATTGCATATTTGTATACTTCAATGTTATTACTTCCAAGATACTTATTTCCGATTATGTTGTAGCTCAAATTTAAGAAGTTCAGACAAAAAAAGTCAATGAAAGTGACGACGATAGGAAAAATTGGGAAGAATTTGAAACTGAACTACCATCGACATACTCAATGTCTTTTAATATGCAGAAAAGCTTCACACGTTTTTCGAAGTCGGGGTGAAAATGACGATGTTTTGCCTAATGAACATTCTTCGATAGACATCAATAAAGCAAGAAAAGAAAAGGACAGTTCAAAAAAATTTACCAACTTCTTTGGCCTTGTAAAGAAATTGAAATTAAACAAAGCAAGTAAGCCAACTTAATGATTTTTCGTAAACCTGCTTTTTATGAACACTCGGTTATAACTAGCAAATAACGTGGTCCCTTCTTTCTCGTTATAAGCAAGTTCGACTGTACTACAATACGAATAAAACATTTTTTAGATGTTTTGTGGTAGGCAGGCTCGTAATTTAGAGGAGGAAGGGGGAGGGTTCATAAGATTTTTAATACACATTTTGCTGTTTTTATATTTAATTGGATTTCGTTTTTGTTGTTTTCCGACACAATACGCCCCCCCCCCCTCCTCTGGAAAAAATCGAATCGACGAGCCCGATGGTAGGTTTTTGTTGTCCAAACTAATAGAGTATTAAAGTAAGAAATTACTTCAGAAAAAGCACAAATTCGCAGATTACTGCAGGCACGTGTTTCGGTGTTACAGGGAACGCCATTTTCAACTGCAAAAAGTAATGAGCTTATGGATGAAAAGACATCCGACAAAAGCCAAGAGCAGATAAGCATACAGCTTAAAAGACAAAAATAGCGGATTAGCCAAACACCAATGAGAAAGTTATAAACCGATAAGGAACCAATAGGAATGCAAACAAAGGCCAAGAGTTCTCTGTGAGGTACAGAAAGCCGAGAGCAAGAATTCAATTGGACAAAGATTAAGCCAAAGCTTAAACAATAAGAAAATCTCAATAACTGTGAACCGCAATAAAGGAAAAGCTGAATGGAAGAAAAAACACCAAGGAATGAAATCAACAAAAACAAAATTTTCGGAAAGGAAAAATAAAGATAAATAGAAGAAAAGGGGGGGGGGGGATGTCAACCAAGACAAAATAGTTAAAAATAAACAATGCCAGATAAATAAAAATGAATGGAAAAAATGGATGGGGAAAGGACAGTGTTAAAGATATGGGAGCCAGACATTGGAAAAATACGGAACAGCTTTAAGATCATTAACTAAGTTAGAACTGTTCTAACTTAGACGAACACGTGTCTGCAGTAACCTGCGAATTTGTGCTTTTTCTGACGTTGTTATTTCTTACTTTACTGTTCTGCACAAAGGTATTTATTTATCTTCATAGAGTATTGTTAATGTTTGAAATATTTTCTCTAAACTAATGATAAAATTTTAATCAATTTCACTATTGATTATATTGATTACATGCCATTACGCAGCAGTTAACTGCCATTTTGAAAGTTTTGTAGCAAGAAAGAGCATTAAACTCAGATTTTAAATCAATTGCTAGTTAATTTCTACCAATTTTTGAGAGGACACTAATGCCGCCGTTAGCGATTTATCATTTTTGCTATTACTACTGCTATCAACTACAATTATAGTTGCTGTTGTTATTGTTATTATTTTGAAATTCTGAGAACAGATGACTAGGAGTTTGTCTATAATTGTAAATGTCTTAGTAAAAGATATTTTCTAAAATAAGTGTTGCGCTTATGAAAACTGGTTTACTGTGAGAATGTACTCTACCTGAAATTTAGTTTTAATTTTTCATACCGGTAAGATAACTTGATTGACATTCTCTAAACTCAATATTTTTTCAGCCTTATATAATTAAAAAAAAAAGAATATATTGAGTTGTAGTATTTTTTTTAAATCAAAGCTTTCCAAATGATGTATCATGTAAGTTAGTATCAAAAGCAACACTCGACAATGTCAGCGTAGGACAATTGATTTACATGGCAATTAAAACATCTGCCTGACAAACTTTTATTTTAAATGCTTTGTTCAGTGTCTAACAATGCCAATTTTACTTTTCCCAATTCATCACACACTTTGGAATGGTAAACAGAGCTATTGGAGGACTTGAAAATGAAGTTTAGTTAGATGAGTCAATAAATTTCCTTCAATATGGAAGGCACTTTAGAGCTAAACTATCTAACTGTTAATTTCTTGATAGAGACGTTAAATTTCTTTAGAACTAAATTATATACTTAATTTATTTTAGAAAAAAAATACGTATCGCTTCATCTTACACCCGACATTCATACTATTTGGACGTAAAAAAATCGCATTGAGTTTTTTTAAGATGGCTTAGATGCGGCGTTTCATGTATCCGCTAATTAATCATAAACTACATATTTCATTCAAAAGCGTTGATGTTTATAGATGAGTGAGAGGTTGATTTTAAAGAGTTGATGTTTAAATTTATATAAATTTTAGTTCGTACATTACTTGTTTAAAAAAATATCTACCTCAAGTTATAGCTTTAAGCTCCCTAACTAGATGTAAATGGTGGAACAGTTTGTCGACTGGTACATTAGCATTCATTATTTTCTTCCAAATCAACATTAAAAAAAATAAAAATAAATTATAGCTAACGTTTCTAGCTATAATAGAAACCTACGTAGGCGAACCGATATCTTCAATTAACTCAGTTACAGACCAAGAAGTAAAAACTGTTTCAATATGCCCTACTCTCTTCTAATTAACTTACTATTTCCTTCAGATTTTCAACTGCTCTATGACGTAACCATTTAAAAATAAGGTTATTCTTAAGCTTAATAAATACTTATAATAATATTTGATTAAATGCTTTTACATGTTCCATTATAAAAAATGTATATAGGCACCATATAAATAAATGAAATGAGTCATGTGGTGCAAATACGGTTTTATTTTGAATACCAATATATGATCTCATTTATTGCATATTTATGTATATACTCTCAAATTTTGCGCATTAGATGCTCTAATAGTTTCTCAAGCAAACGATTTTGCTAGTTAAACTGAATATTGCTAATTTCAGAAGTTTCCTATTTCTTAGTTTGCGGCTATTGTTAATGAAGCCAGTAATGTTCCAAATAATATGTAGGCAAAGAACATCCGTCACCTCAGATCAGCACTAAGACATCTAATCCCAGGAATAACACTAAGATATCCTACTGTTGCTCTGAGGCGATGATCGAGTGACATATTAAATCATTCAAAGTTAGTCAGACAAAGGATATTTTATTGTTTCAAAACTTGTTAAACCAATTTGGAATTTTGTTTTTCAATTTTTAAAGCATGGTAAGCATGGTGGTTTTTATAGCCTGACTCTGATAAGTTGACTTCTGACGGGCTGAGGATTAAAGGATTTAGTTTGTTGAAATAGGGTAGATTAAAGCTGGTTTGTGTTGCTAATAACAATCATTGCTTTGTGCCAATCTATCAATTTCTCCTCTTTCAAACAAACATAAATTAGCACGTCCAATATCAAGTACCATTTCACCAGAGCCTAACTATACTTCTGACTAGAGATGTAAAATTTCCGGAAATTTTGAAATGGTGGAAAAAAACCGGTTTTTACCGGTTTTTTCGGGAAAAAAATGGAAAATTTGATTTTTTTATGAATAAAATAAGAGTTTCTTAATAGCTATGTTTCTTGGAACATATAAAGGGTTAAGCATTAAGAAATATATGCTATCCACACATCTGCTTGACAGAAATACACATAAAGGTAAGATTAATTAGAAAAAAAAAACCTTTTTGTTTTATAAATGAGAGCTTTCATGATCAAACACCAGAAATAAGTCAAGTCGTCATTCAACCAATAATATTGGGTAATGTGTGTCTAATCGTAACAATTACATTTTTCTATTTTAGATTGCCTTTGAAACTTGAAGTATTAATTGAAATTTTCGACTTTCAAACATGATCGATTTTTTTAAAAGAAAAATAATACAATGTAACTTTACTGTCAGAAAATGAAAGATATTGAGTTTTCATTTTTTCCAATCCAGTCTCAGACCAAATCAAAACTAAATTGGTGTTTCTTAAGCTGAACCAAAACTTAAACTACAGTTTCAATTTATTCATACGGCCGTGCTAAGCGTGCTAAGCACAGTAGTAAAAGTCATACCAGCACTTTTAAACAAATTTGAGTTATTATAACCAAGTTGTTCTCTGTTTCGTATTTTACTTAATAAATAAAATGTTTTAGGGTCATTTTTTCAAGAACTATTGTTTTGAAAAATTCTTTAAAAAAAAAAAGACATTTGAATCAAATCAATGGAAGAGCCACACTTTAAAATACAATATCTCAGCTTGAGCTTAGCTGCAAATTCCCCTTTTTTGTTTAGCATGACAGTATACAGGGTGCGGCAAAAAAAAATATCGGACAAAAATTGTATCATTGAATGGAAGAAAGGTAATTTCATTTTAATGAGTGCCTAATTTATTTTTGTTTCTCACTTTATTAGAAAATAATTTACAATATATTACCTAGTTTAGGTATTGTTTTTCGGTTTTCTTACAATTTTAAGCAAAATACCTGCTATTTTAAGTTGTTTAACCAAGTAGAATGACAGTTCGTTTGCTTGTTGTCCCTCGACAAACAGTATTTGAAACGGCAAGCCGTTTCAAGTGACTGGGAAATGATAGTTGAGAATGTGTACAAACACGAACAGTGAACATTTCAGTTAATCGTCAGGTCATCCAAAAGTGAGTTGAATGAAATCCTTGGGTTTCCACGAGAGAAGTCGTTCGTAAGATTTAAATATGTGACCCATAAGTGGGGCTAAGGGAAAAAGCAGCTCAAACAGAAGTTTTACGAGTTCCAAAAAGTTCAGGCATTCGTATGTCTCCAAAGATGCCAGAAACGTTTGAGACGGGCCGCAAGTCCATGCTGGAAGAGATACCTTTCACTGATTTACCGTTCAACCGGCTCACATCCCCCAGAACCATTAGGATTTGGTTTGTAGACACTCCAAGCACCTTAGAAAGGGTTAGATATCGCGAAAATCTGAAGTCATGCTTGGTCTGAGATGGAATCAGCACAAGCGACAAAAAATCTGTAGTTTTTTGTGTATGAGGGCCGTAAAATGAATCAAAAAGTGAACCAGAAGGACATTTTAGAGGTTATTGTACTTCTGTGGGCCTAAGAACACTTCAGCATTGTAGAGACTGAGCATTTTCCTTTAACTCCACACCTATTCGTATGGCCAAAAAGACAAGAGTATCGCAAAGCGCATTGTTTTTGACATATCATCTTTAGAGTGGACGTTCTACTCGCTCGACCTCAATCCCATTTATTACACTGTATGGTCTATTTTGGAGTCAAAGGTCTACTCTAAACACACATAAAATTGAACTCTCTAAACCAATTGCTTTATAGGGAATAGGATTGATTAAAGGACTTGCTGCTCTTGAATGACAATTTCAATAAGCAGTTGCATCTCTGTATTACTGCAAAAGGCTGCTAGTTTGAAACCAATTAAATTTATTGATTGCAAAAGACTTCTCACATTATTTTTTGTGTTTTGTTAATTTATTTGTTTTTAATAGAGTTTCTTGGGAAATTGCTTGCCCGTTTTTTTTTTTTTTTTTTTTTTGCTGCACCCTGTACATTTGGTTCGCACAGTCAGCAGGAACATAGTTTTGTGATTGAAGTTATGCTTGTTTGTTTTATGAAGAAGGAAAATAAATTCTTCACTAAGGTTATTGGTTTAAACTTTTTTGCAAAAAGTATTATTAAACATTTTTTGATCTATAAGCAAATTATACTGTCATACAACAACTTGCATTAATGTTAGACAGTTTTTTAACAAAAACGGGCGGGGGGGGGGGATGGAAGTTGCATCAGAATTTAAGCGTGAGAAATTTTTAATCACTTTTTGCTGAAAATTTCAATTAAAACCCTGAAAAGTTGATTTTTTTTTTCAATTTTTCCGAAGTGGAAATTTACTCTTTCGGAAAAAAAACGGTTTTTTTCCGTTTTTTTTGGGAAATTTTCCGTTTTTTTCCCGACTGTTTTCATCTCTACTTCTGACTAATACAAAAATTGCAAAATTCCATACATAATTGATCCTGTGAAAAAAAAAAAAGTCACATTTAACCGCATTTCGCATAGGTACATAGCAAAAACCCGAACATTCTTTACCTTAATACATATGCATTAGGGTGGTTCAAAGAAACTTTTTTTGAGTCCAGGACACCTCCTATTTTTTTAGACTTACTAATAGTATCATGCTGTAAAACTTTTAGCTTCTTACTCAAATTTTAAGAGGGTGCTCAATGACCCTTTTATTTAACATTAGCCGTAGCATAGAAAATGCCACAAATTTAGAAACATTTAATTTCCCCAGCTGTTTTTTTTTGTAAATAATTATTTTATTGCAATGTATATGCATATTACTAGTGTATATTATGATATGTGGCATTGGTTTTTCAGTTCAATGTATTTTTTTAACCTCCTCCCCATACGTATGAAATTTTGGGGCAAGGGGTTGAGCACCCTCTTTCAGTTGAAATAGGACGCTAAAATTCTTCCGGTATATTGCTATCCACAAGTCTAAAAATATTGATTGGTGTCCCGTTATCTAGGAGAAACTTTTTTTTACATGTATTTTTGAACCACCTTAATGTGCATGCTACTATTAAGAAACTACGCAACTAACTGCATTTTTAGATTTCGAATTTAGTTCCAGTTACGTCATTTGCCGTCACAATAAACGACAAAATTCGAGCTGAGCCATTTCATGTCACAAAATTTCAGCTTTGCATTTTAATATCGCAACATATGGCGAAATTCGAGTTGTGACGTTTCGCATCGCAGCAAATGACAACAAATAAATTTCATTGAGCATACAGATAGTTTTATAGCAAATTTTGAGAGTATACGTTTCTGTAATTATTCTTATAATCCATACACATTCATTTCTGGTGACTTTAAATACTAGTAGAGGCGTCTGGGACTAGTGAGCTCTTCTTGATTTAGAGAAGCTTTTTTCTTCTCTGCTGCTTTTCTCTTTTCTTCCTCTCTGATACTCTTCACCTTAAAAAGAAAATTATTCATTTATATTGAAAATATTTGTATAAAAAAATAAGTTGATAAAAATGAATTTGTATTCAGTTTGAAATATGAAAAATACCTTTAAAAGTAAATCTACTTCGCTATACATCCATGAAGGTTTTGGCACACAAATTGTTTTCATTATTTTCAAAAATAATGAAGCATTTTGCCAAAAGGATTTTACTAAAAGAGCATTTTTTTTTTGAGTGCAAGTTTCGGAATTGAAATATATAAATATCGTATTCAAATGCCGTCCAACAACCAAAAAATCCAGATGTCAACGGACATTTAAAACTTCAATAAGTCACGAAATAATTTATATACTCAGTAAAAAATGGATACTTGAAGGATTTTTTTTAAACAAATGACAAGTAATTAGTAAAAATGGCAGGAATCCTGAAAGACGCCTTTCTATAACAGTACTTCAGTCTTTCTACATATGCGCTGTTCACAAAATTATCCTTCGGCTTCAAGTCTCGAGGAAAAATCTGTGTCATTGAAGAATGTCGCCTCAGAACGTGTCAACTATACTCAACCTCCTGGTCACCAATCACCATTCTTTGGTATCAATGAAGACCGATATGATGATTATTTATTTAAAAGGAACCAACGTCTTTGTTAATGATTGAACTATAATGCCAAATTACCGCATTTTTCCGAAGATAAAAAGTCATTAACCAGGAAAGTTCTCTATTTTCCATAAAATCAATTGATGACGGTCTTAACTTTTTCCGATTTGCGTATAAAAATGACACGTTAGCTGACACGAACAAGTAATAAATAAAAGTATGTGTTATAGAAGAATGACGCCTTAGAATATTTAAACTGTACTCAACCTCCTGGTCACCATTCTTTAGTGTCAATGAAGACCGACATCAGATTATTTATTTTTAAAAAAACAATAATCTTTGCTAATGATTGAATTGTTATGCTAAACTGCAGCTTTTTTAGCAGATAAAAGCGTCATCAGTCAGGAAAGTTCTGTATTACTTTTTTGGGGGTTTCAATAAAAGCATTTGAAGTCGGTCGTAACTTTTATTAATTTATGTGCATAATCGACACGTTAGTTGCCACGAACAATGAGGTGAGAGTCCCGATCAGGCCACGAGCGCCAGTGAGAAGATCTTGAAAGACAACCGTGTTTTCGTTCTGCAATGTCAGCAAAATTCATTCAAAATTTTGACAAGTAATATTTAAGCACATTCATGGTTCGATCCTAAAATTATTAAATCGTAAATTTTTAATTCAAATCAACTATAAATTGCATTGTCAGTGCCATTTTTTACTGTCAGCTTCGGAAAATGTATTGTATCTTAACTTTTGAAGGCCATAGTATTTTACTTCAGTACTTACGCATTACTCGGTCAATCATTTTCGTCTTATAATCCAAAACAGTGACCAAACGACAATTAAAATCAGAAAAACTCGCACCTTCTCCCGAAAGTTATCCAACACTTGCAGAGTTGGTTTCCGACTCCATCTTTGACAGCCCATCGTGCGTTTAACAAAGTTTTGATTTTTACGGAAATGGTCGAAAGAATAATCCGTAGCTACCTTTAACTCGAATTTAAGCCGTCTTAATCATATGTAAAAGGATCTGCTATTCATTATGAATTTTCATCACCCGATTTTTTTTTTTTTTTGTCTATTCAATGTATGAAACAAAATGTAGATATAGCTGAAAATGTAAAGAATTATCATGAATTTTGAAAACAATTTTTATGTAACTCACCAAAGCGATTACATTGCCAGACCCTAGTCCCCTTGCACCAGATCTTTTTATTATTTCAATAAAGAATGTTTTTCTACTGAAAAGTGGGTGGGCAAACATTTGCATCAAATACCTGTGAGAGAGAACACAAATACATTAGAACTTTATTCGCAATTCATTAAAATGTTTTTAGATAAGACCAAAGCTCATTTTTTTTATTTTATTTTATTTTATTTTTTTTTTTTTGTCAATTTGAAGTTTAGGATAAAAAAGTCACTAGAAAACCCCCCGAGTAATCGAAAATCATGACACAAAAAAGCAAAAAAAAAAAAAAAATTAAGCTTTAAGTGTTTAAAAACATTCCCTGTTAATCTCCCAAAACATGGTTTTCACAAGTTCAGTGCATGAAATATATTTTACACTTCGCATTCAAATTTAAATTCATAAAAGTAGAGCATTATTAATCTTTTTGATCATCTTTTCTAGTCAGTTCGTTTAGTATAGAATTTCAATCCGTAATATCTTTTGAAAAGTTAATTAGTTTCAATCAGTTAAAAAACTATTTAGGAAGTTCAATTATTCTAGTGCGTCAAAGTAAATATCTTCTCCTTTTAAATATTTTATGTTGTCTAGAGATTCTTTCACTTATAATCATTTTTAACAATGCAGTTTATGTGCTCATTTTTCGTAATTTTGGTGCTGAATTGCGAGTGTGCAAAATCCTGTAACCTTATTCAGAAACGACAACTCTAGATTTCAGAAGCCTATATGAAATTGGAGGCAACTTCCGATTTTCGTATAACCTTAAGGTCAGGATTGACGGTGAATACAGCGGTTAGGGTCTGCTCATATGAAAAGTGTGCTTTGGGATTGCGTGACGTTAGATTTATCAATGGTAAGAGCTAGCGCGTGTTAGAGAAATACCAAGAGAGCGTTCATATGCAACGCACATTGATTTCAACGCAACTTCAAGTCTAATTTTGAATGTCACTTGCCAATGCGCGTTACGTAGACAACATCGTTTTACTCACCCTCATTAGCTCTAACCATTGAAATTTCTAACGTAGTGTAATCGCAACGCATCATATTAACAAGACTTTAGAGAAATATTATTGTGAAGCATGAATTGATAGATAAAGATATCTGATGCAGCACCATCGCAGTCATCTGAACTAGCCTACATTTCTCAAGAAATGTAAAAACTGCAGACTCGTTTCAGTTTTCTGAAGTTAAAGGTCTGGTGTTACTTGTTTAGATTATAATACAGAAGGAAGCTTGGGCGGATCACTCAAACAACAGAAAAGTGTTCACAGAATTGTATTTTAACGAGAAAATTCCGCTCATATATGCTTTTTAAATGTAACAACCAAGCAATTTCAGAACACACATGCGCTTTGGTATTAATAACGAAGATAATTCAGCAAGTGCATTCGCTTTAGTAATAATCACAAAGGAGTATCATTACATCAACAATTCATCAACACTTAGCAAATGCAAGATAAAGGACTTTCTTCTATACTGCATTCACGGGAGAGATAGACTAGATAGAAACAAAGAAATGGGCCATTTTTCAACGTCAATCACGTGTTTTGTTCAGACAGAAGCAAATGGGTGCCAAGCAGACGGAGAATGCGAATATTATTGTCTTACTTTTTTTTTAATTCCAGAGAAAATCAACTAAAGTGGCCATAGTGACAAACCTTCTGGCAACCTGCTTGTGCACTTTCGGTCTATCTTTTCCGTGAACAGAGTATTGTTTCGAGTTTCAATGTAAAACTCCTTTTCTAACTTGCTCCTTCAAGTGTCTAACTTTCATACTCGCTGATACATACGTCATGTATTGGCACTTTGACTAACTACAAGAGTTGAAAAACACATAATGGTGAAAGCAAAACGCGTCTGGCGCAGTATCAGTATAATATATAGACTATTCCTCAACAATTTCGAAATTTATTGTATCAATTATATTAAGTACCATGTACTACGTCACGAATGAACTAAAGAAAGAAGTAAACTCACCTCGGCTTTGAACAGTCATCTTCAGCGAACATTGGTTCGACTTCATTGTCTAAAAGAATGCCCAATTTTTCTAGAGTGTTCAAGTCTTCGCCGATTTCTTGAATTTGACGCTGTTTTTTCAGTTCATTGTAGTAAGCTGTTGGAGGTTTTCTAAAGTTGACACCAAGGGAAATCATTTTTTCAACTGTCTCCATCATGTTATTACATGAAAAGGCAATATGTTCAACTCCAGGACCTTCATGTTCCCGCAAGAAGGTTTCCACGTTGCAGTTTGCTTAAGAAAGAAACAAGAAAATTGGAATCTCGTTGACAAGATGATAAACAATGAAACATTACTTAATTTTTTAAATGAAATGTTGTAAAGCAGCAGTCATCATAAGTGTGTATTGTGCAGTAAATGCTGAACAGACAGCAGTTATGAGGAATGGGAAAACAACAAATGTTTGGAACGATAGCTATAAGCTTTTAGAGCTTTTAGCAGATATCACTGTATCACAAATTTTTGTCATATTGAGGATTTTTTTAGCCGTTCACAAGGCAAATCATTTTACTCAATTTTTGTAAAGTACTACAGTTTTGCTCTGAAAGGACTGTACTTATGTACTGTACGGAAATCCGAAACACTATTTGATAAGTTCATTTTTAACCTAGGTAGTGGTAGAAATTGTTAAGAGAATGCCCAGTTACTTTCACGAAAAACTGCCTATTCATCAATTATTGAAACAATGGATTTGATGGTGGTATCGGTATTACTGATTACTTACCAGTTTAAGTTTCGAGTATATATAAAAATGAGCAAAAGTTCTCTATATTAAAGCATGAATAAAATAAATAACCAACGTATGTAACTAACGAATGGCAAAAATACGACTATTTTCTCTTTTATTACGCTAATTATTTACAGGGAAATCCAAAAAAAGCTTCCTCTATGTATGAAACGCTAGCGGCTCATTCAATAAAACCAAAATTTCAGACATGATTGTTTGAAGGTACGCGTTGGAGATAACGATGGTTTTTAAACAAAGCAGAGCTCACGAGTAAGATTACAAAGAGGGAATTTCGAAATTTTCGTCTTTGCAAATGCTTTGGACCCTGCAATTTTGTCACATGCCAATTGTCATGTGACAAAATTGCCAAACCCAACGTCATTTGGTTTTTCTATGCGCTGATCAACTTACGGACATAAAAAGGCTTAGTGACATTCAAAATTTCAAAATTACTTTACTACAACCATAACTGCTACTTTTGATTGGTTTAAAACTGTCACAATATCCAGCACATGCCATCAAATAACTCTGCCTGAAATATTGATTCGGCTGGTTGAGCGGATAGGCCGCTAAGTTTTCATGTATAGAGGAAAGCGTTTTTTAGACAACCTTGTATTTTTCGCCTCATATATGAGTTAAATGAATTTGACATAAATACTGGTGTCCATGTGGTTGACATTCAGCTCTCTCATGACTTTCTGTTATGGTGCTGAGTTTTTTTCACTGATGAAGAGGCCCCATTCTAACCTTGAAATAGCTATGTGCTGTATTTTCTTCAGAATTAGTGCTTTATTTACGTTGGGTTTTCAATTTAATCACTCATATATGAGTGTTGCAGCCTTTTGTAACTTATAGAAAAGGAGGAAATTAGTTTCCATAACTATTGGTTCCATTCTGTAAGATTAAAATGTTTCATCTGATACTATGGCGCAAACACAGCAGAAACAATTTCATTCCTCTTCAGTAATGAAAAATATTGGTATTGAAAAAACGCTCTAATAGCAATTTGAACCACCCTTTACTAATTAGTATGCATGCACTCTGGCTATAAAGCATAAAAATATTGTGCACAAATATGCGCGTTAATGATCATGACCAAAAAAATCATGTTCATAATGCAATGATAATGCAAATAGTAGTTGCTCGAATAAAAACATCGAAGCAGGTTAAAAGTAGAACAAGCTTCAGCGTTTTTTCAAAACAATGATTATATGGATCAATAGATCTCAGAGATCAACTACACTTCATCAATTTCTAAAAATACTAAAAGTGTTACTTTTAAAATGAAAGTTTTTTTTGATTTGTGTGCATTCAATGATAAATAATAACTACTTAAATGTTAAAACTTAACTTTTCTTCCTGGTGTTTGTTACTAAATCGATTCAGCAATGGCTCATTAATTTTTGGACGCATTAGTTTACAATTTCATCACGGAAGATATACTGAAAGAGCATGTGAATCATCTGTTCTAGCCAAGAGGAAAGTTGTATAGAAAATTAATGACCTTATAGGTTAGGTTTATAAGTAATGATTTCTCTACTGGAGAACAACCACCAAAATCTGTAAAGGAGTTTTCCTTAACTAAATTTTCCAACGTCTTGGATAAGCTTAACGAACTTTTTTTATGCACTAATGTGCAATGTACATGATTTAAATGTTTAGAAGTTACACTATTTTAAAGTAATGAACAAAGATATCAACTGAAAACAAATTAAAAATCTACGAATATACGAGGAATAAATCTATAACGAACATTTTGCTTCTGAAACATTAAAAATTGGTTAAAGATACATAAATGATATTTTATTGAATACATTTGACTATCAATACAGGTGCATCAAAAATATTATGTCTCTGAACTCATTTATCAAAGAAACCCAAGTAATTAATTTTTTTAGAAACAGTTTGGGTTTAAAGTTGAATGATTACCATTGTGCTTGAAAAGTAAAAAAGAAATAAACAAAGTTAAATTGCTCAAATTTCAGATTGCTGCAGACACGTGTTTTGTAGTTACAAAGAGCCTCTTTTTCATCTTTATCGGCTGACTTTTCATCCATAAGCTCACTTGTTTTGCAATGAAAAAGGGATTCCAAACAACCCGAAACACGTGTTTACAGTAATCTGAAATTTGTGCAATTAAACGTTGTTTATTACAGTTTGGGTTTATTTTGAGGTGGTTTCAAAATTTCATTTGTTTAAGCATTTTTTTTTTCAATTTTAAAAGCTGGTGACTTGTGCAAAAACGTGTTATCTGTTTACACATTCTTTAAACAATAAACATTTTCTATTTCAATTCACTTCTTTTACGTGCGTACATTATAGGAACGTTGAGCGTTCACTTTTTTAAGGAACAGAACCACTACATTTAGTATCGTGCACTTTTTCAATTATCATCTATTGATATATAGCAAATACAGAGTACCGTTTGAGAGATTCATCGTGTGCTACAACTTTGTAGAGCAAAGAATTTAGAAAGAGAATTTAGCTTCGTAAACTATTTTAATCTAAAATTTTTAATGAAAACACCAAAAAGTTTTGTTAACCTCTTAATTTATAAATTCATACATTAAGGAATTGAGGTAACTGCATGGGATTAGTCTATGTGTTAAGATTCTTTTTAGTTTCACTGGTTATTACTTGTAGTAAAATGGCCCAAAGTAAAGGATCACTAGTTTTAGATACGGTACCCATTTTATGCTTACTGCTCACACTTATTCATTTATCAACTATTTTTTATACAGGATTTTTTTTACGGAAAAAGTAATCATTATTCTTAGTGAAAGATTCAATTTGAACCAATTCAACTAAATCGTTTATAACTTACTTACTTTGGCCAGGGAGCGATTCAACGACAACTAACATGACTGAATTTTTATTTCTTTGACGGTTTCTAGATGATGCTGGATAAGTTAAGCCTAATTCTGAGCACCGGAAGTACTCCATCGCTTTTAATCTAAGGCCAATAGAATCTTCAAGTATGAGGCCATCATCAATATCGTCACTGCTGCAAAACAAAAGTAAATGCAAATTAATGAGCAGTCAAAAATACCCCAAGACAAATGATTTCATTATAACAAAAAGTTAATTCCGTCATGAAGTAAATTTTAAAGGAGTGTGACAGTGTGATCTCTAAAGTGTCATATAAAAATATTTTTTAATGAATACTTAACAGAAACTAAAACAATTAAATAACTGCGTGGGCAGTCCCTTAGTAAAATGCCTTACGGCCATATTCGCCAGCCGAGATGATCCTTAGTTAGACACCCCAACCGTCGACCAAAGCTTTCTTCAACCAATCAGATGTCTTCAATCAGTAGTTCGGGCTCCTGACTGAGGTACAACTTCGATCGTGAATATGGGAACTAGTTTCATAACTCTCAGGAAAACCTTTGGTACCATGTTAATAACGTTCTGGAAATTAAAAATGTTGAAAACTTTCCTAATATTCAGAAAGAAAATGTTGTTTTAACAATTCAAGCACTTCATCGTAACTTTTGTCATGAGGTCATTTGGGGAAAACTAGGCAATGAATAATACTGACAGTCATAATTCTGCTAACAGATAGTAGTGTAGATTTTTTTTACCATAAGTGATTCTATTTTTTTCGAGGAAAACTCTTAATTGCTCTTCGTAAACATTCCATGAAATGGCTTTAGAAACATCAGACTTGACAATAGGGACTATGGTAACCAGTTAAATGACAGACTTAGAAGATACTTAGAAAGAAAAAAAAAAGCAACATAATGAAATTAAATAATTGATCCAAATAACTTATCTAAATTAACTTTGATACGCGTCACACTAATATCTCATCTTCCCCGTTTCATCGAACATTTTAGAAACAACGTTAGGAATGGAACAAAACGCTAACACATTTATTAGTACCCTTATCCCACTAGATGATCTAACGCCAAATTCGGAGTCAAAAATCAGTTACCAAGAGAGAGAAAAAAAAAAAAAAAAAACACTAGCTTGAATATACTTCACCGCTTTTTGCCTAATAAGCTCTTCGGCAAAAAGAAAAAGAAAAGTACGCCAGCTTGGCGCTATGCGATCTATTTCTCGCCAAAGTTATAGACAACGCCCGGAAAGACAAATACACGGCAGCGATGTCAACAGGTTTTACTACTATAGAAAATGGAATGGAATAATTCTGGTATGTTGCCAACTCTTCAGATCAGAGGTAGAAATATAAAACAAACACCATTAAAGCTACAGTCAAAATACTGAAGTAATTTCAATTACAGAAAATCTAAAATGGTTTCAAACATAATTATTAAAAATACAAAATGAGATACATGCAAAAATTAATTCATGCAACATTTTCTAGAAAGTACTTGTATGAAATGATAGATGTGTTTTCTTTCCACACCTTGTAGATATTTCGTAAGGTTTCTAATCCCTCAAAAGCCATTTTTGAGCTAATATGTTTTTCGAAAGGTTTTTTTTCTTCATGAATCTTGCAATGAAAGTTTAGGAGTTAAGTTGAAAATTATCTTCCTTGGGTGTTCGAACATTTTAAGGACTTAAGATAAGCAAATAAAATCCCGTAAGCATGGTAAGAAAAGCAAATAGAATCCCATAAACATGATTTCTAGGCATTTTATTCTCAATTTGTCATATGCTGGGGTGAGTTATAAGTTTTGAAATATTTGAGGCATGTGAATTTTCGTAACGTTTTGTTAACATATGCGCATGAAGCGTGAAGTATAGAGAATAAATAGTGAAAAAAACCCCAGTATTTAGGCTTCCTAATAGCAGAATAACATTAAGCTCTAGGACGAGGCTTGTGAAGTGGACGTATTAAAAATGGGCGGCCAAACTCTGTATATGGTTAACTTTTGCTTCAATAGTTCAAGTTAGACCCTAACGTAGTCGAGGCTACGCGAAACATGCTCCACTAAAGGTAAAGGCTCGGTGAACCACATCACTACATGATGGTTATTAAAAGGCCATTAATAGCGAAGCACCGTTTATACGTTTTTTGAAGGGACTGTACGAAAAAAGCGTACAAATGAAAAAACCTCTGATTGCTATTGGTAATTGTTAATGTGTATTAGACTCTGCAGGAACCAATTTAAAAGGCGTATAATTGATAAAAACATATAAAAGAGAAACGTATAAACGGTGCTTCACCTATAATCAGGTTGGTTATGATTATAATAATAATAAGTTTCCTCTTGGTATCGAAAGAACTGTTAGAAAGGTGCCTTAAGACTCAATAGAAAACGATGGCCTGCACTTCAAAAGCTAGGTTTCTAAAGTTAATAACGAATTACAAATGAAATAAAGTAAGTAATTTGTTACAAAATTTATGACTCACTTTATTAATTATAATAACAATGTTTTCTTTCCGTGATCAAAATGTATTTTCAAGGACAAATTTCAAAATGAAGGATGTGATTGGATATGTACAAAAGAGGGTCCGGTATATCAATCTCCCGTATTTTGGAAAAAGCGCCGAGGGAATAGTAGAGGTTGTATGGATGGATAGCAGAAAACTTGTCAATGCAACTGCTGAAAATAGCGTGGTACGGAGGGCATTGTCGTGTGTTGTGGAGGAGTATATTCGTAATAACAGTTCTGTGTTAGTCAGCAATTCGTATTCTATTCCAACTTGGCCGACATAATCCAGTTCTAGATAGAAAAAACCATTCACCTTTCGGTATCATATTTTAGAGCCACAGGGAGTGCACTAAAAAAAGAAGAAAGCCTGACCAAACCCAGACCATGACAACGTTGAAAAATGTACTTAAACATGCAACTACCCCTCAATTGTCTAAAAGGAGTGCAAGAAGAATTCTGCACTGTGTCTTCACAAAGTAACTATTTTTCTAACCGACCAGGATCATGTTGGTCAAGCTGAAACTAAATGCAAAATGCTTGTTGAGTATTAATCAACCACTATTACGAATTTATTCCTGTACAACGCACGACGATGCTCACCACATCACGCGATTGCAAATATTGTAAAAGGCTCGTATACCACTATCGATCGATAAAGCTTGACCACGGAGAGATGGCGGATAAGTTTGAAGTGGAAACATCATTTGCATCATTTGTAATAGGCAGAATCAGCCAGAAAGCTCCAAGTAGTAAGAGGCGCGTTTCCGCTGGTCCTATCTATTACAAAATTATAACAAACAACCTATCATAAATGATACAAAAGATGTTTCCGCTTCAGGGTCATCCACCATCTCTCCGAACTTACACAGCGTCTTCTCCAAACACGGGAGGTTGAATTGCCGGACCTTGTATATGAGCAATCCCATTCAACTGCTGCATGAAATATTCTACAAAAATCCCTACAAAGTTTCGAAATATGTTAGATCCTTGTTTCATTGCATGAACGACGAGGAACATGATTCTACTTCTAGTAATGCAATTAAATTCTGCAGATGTTCAGAAATAATTAATACATATAGTATTTCTAAATGGACGTATGTTTGTGTGTATGTGTGTTTGTTACACACATACACACATGAGTCATAAAATTGATCTTTTCTACACGTGATGGGAAGTTTTATACTATTTTGTCCCTTTATTTAAGCCTGATTGTCGAGCTGAGCAATGAGCATGCGTCACCTGACGCAACTTTTATTTTCAAGGTAGATCAGGCAGCGCAGCAAGTATTTAATATACTTTGGCACAGTAACGTATCTCATAAGATACGTTATGTCTGTTGAGTAAGCAACAGAATAATACATTTCACTTTAGGTGTTGCAAATAAAGTAGAGAAAAATAAGGGAGAGAAATTTTTACGAAAATTAGTTTTTCCATTTGTTTTTAAAAAGAAAAAAATCGTCAAATGTTTATCTCTATTTGTGACGAGGGCAATATCCCTTTTTTTGTTATATGGCTACTAACGAGAAGGTTGAATTTCAGAAAGACTAACGATGGTAACAAACCTCAATATTGACTATAAAGATTTGAACTTTCGAGTAATTTTCTTGACTCTGCATTCCGAAAGAACATCGGAGTTATTTAGAAACCTAAACTTTTATTCAAAGATTATAACGTCGATAGACTTAAAACACATTGAAAAAACCAACAGCACGAAAACTGAAACAAACGAGAGGAATCACGGGACGCTGGAGCGTTCCGACCGCCAAGAAAACCAAACGTCAGCAGCCAACAAAAACAAATCCACTGCCAAGAAAGACGAAAGAAAAAAGCGACTAAGGAACAGTTTACACGACAGAACAAGTTGGGGTTTTCTGGGTTTTTCACGCCTCTGTGTCTCAGCCCCATGAAGACCCCCCGGAGTTGATTTTTGGTATACTCAATCTCTAGTGGCACCTGACGACATAAACCAAAATACAACCCCCAGGACAATCAAGGGGAGAAGGAATTCAAGTTAGAAAATCGCTGTTCAAAAAAGTTTTCGCTTCCTTTGACAGGGCTACAGCCCAGACGAAAAGACGAATCAAGCTGAAATTTCGTACACACATTCCTTGTGCCCTAATGATGTGCCTTTTGTGCCATTTGACCCCCTCCCCCCATCATTTTACCCCCCAAATTGTACCTTCCCGGCTTTCTGTCACAGCCCCCCGAGGGGCTATGGTAATGATATTTGGTATACATATTCTTGGGGGGCCATCGAGTACATATACGAAAATTGAACCCCCAGAGACATCATGGGCTGGAGTAATTAAAGTTTGAAAATCGCTAATTTCCCTTAAATTCTTATGTACTTACTCTCAGCTAATAGGGTCTGTTAATCTCTGACTGCAATTGCAAGGTTAGAACAGATCTAACAGTTGCTCAAAGTTGTCGTAAGAAATGAAATTCAATCAAGACTAAAACAGATCTAACAGTTGCAACTAGACTTTAAATCACGGATATCTCAAATTTGCCACAGCGACTGCGCATGCGCGCGGACTTAACTCATTGGGCTTTCTGTTTTAAGACTCCATGTTGTTTGTTTACATTTAAGCAGAGAAACAAATTAATGAATGAGATAAGAATGCCGTAACCCCCCCCCCCCCCAAGTTTTGCCGATACGAAATTTCCTTCTCCCTGTTTTTCAGTTTTGATATATTTAAGGGGGGAGGGGATTTTAAATGTCGGTGCGAAACTGGGATTAAACCATTAGAATATTTTACGTGACATATTATATGAAACTATACGCATATGAATATGATATATCTAACTTTATAATTGAAAGCGAAAAATAGCCCTTTTTTTATTGGCTTGCTTATTTTCTAAATTAATGCATATTTCACAAACATAACACATTATGAACTGAAAATATATGAAATACGTGTGTGGATATCCGTGTTTTGCAGTAATTTGTTAACAGACAAAATTTTTGTAATTAATTTAATCAAGACTTTTAAAGAGCTAAGCCCGCGTGCATCATACGCAGTCGCTGTGGCAAATTTGGGATATCCGCCATTTGACGTCGAGTACAGTTGTATCTCATCAAAAACAACCCTGTTGTAAAAATTTCCCCGCCAAGAAAACTCTTTTCCGCAAAAAAAAAAAAAAAAAAAAAGTGCCTTTACACATCCTAAACCCCAAAACCCTCAGCCTTAAAAAATTATGATATCTAGTTTACCCGCTAAGTATCTCTGCCAAACTATCATCCTCCCTCTTCTCCTCTTTCATCACACCTACTTCCATTAGAACCTCCTCCCACCTTCAACTCCTCAGAAATATTAATAGATCCTTTAAATAGTTTATCTTGTTTGGCGGGAAGCTTCCCTTAAGGCTGAGGGTTTTTGGGTTTAGGATGTGTGAAGGCATTCTTTTTTGTGCGGAAAAGGGTTTTTCCTGGCGGGGAAATTTTTGCAACAGGGTTGCTTTTGATGAGATATAACTTACAGACCCTTGGTTAGCAAAAAATAAGAAGTTGAAAGTTAGCTTTTTTGCAGAAATGGCTAATAAAATATCATAGTTCCATTAAAACTAACAAAACTTCCATATTTCCAACACAAATTCGTGCTATGATTATTGGTTTTCTGGAATGAAATATTAAATTACAGTACAATAACGCTGTGTGTATGGGTGTGTTCTGTGCTCATTTCAACCGCCTATCATCATCATTTGAAAAACATAGTTCTACACCAGAGGGTTTTAACTGCATGTTAAAAAAGAAACAAATACTAAATAACTGAAGGAAAGGATTCTCATTTTGATGGAAGATGTTATATTTGAAAGTATGTATCCAAGCAAAAAATAAAGGAAAAAAAATATTGATTTTTTGTTTCTGACAAATTACTGTTTTTGCAACCAAGGATTGTAGTTTCCAGACAATACTATTTGTTTCTTTCTCTCTCTCAAATGTCTATGTTCTATATTTGATTGCTTCATATTTTTAAAAGTTACAACTTTGCATAAATATCAGAATATCTTCTCAGTTTTTTTATTCACGTAAGATATGCGTGCGAAAAGAACACTTATAAATCAGAATACTTCAAAAATTATGCCATTTTTCGTAAATCAATTATCAAGAAAATAAATTTCTATGCAATAAAAATGTACACAATTGTATTAATTAATGAAATATATTCATGAAAATGCAATATTGATTTAAAACATAATAATATCATTAATGAGTAAGGTAAAATCGCGCCAATTTCAATCGTCTGCAAACTTTAAAAAATAAAATATGTAAAATCATTTTTCGCGTAGCATAAAATAGCGCGTTTTTGATCATTTGTAAACTTCTACAAAACACCTGTAAGTATCGCTTGCGAGAAAAGGACCCAGTAAGATGCTAAAGGGTATATCGTTTTCAAATAAATTAATGAAATGGTAAAAAAGAATCAATTATAAGAAAAAGATTTATCGTGTGAAAAAAAATCAGTGTGATGTGAACAATGATTCGTCTGCAATATGAATAAATTAATTAAATGTAAAACAAAGAATAATATGCAAAAAGATTTATCTTTTTCAAGAAAAAAGATTAATAAATTAAAAACATAAAGCAATCAAACTTCGAATTTAATATAGCAATCGAAAATTACTACGCTATTTAACAGACCATTGACTACCGGAAAGTCGCATAATATAGAGTTGTATAGCAAAATAACCTACACTCATTGGGGCCGCCGCAAATAAACTAGCATCCGCTCCGCTACAGTGGAGCTGCTTTTCGTTTATTCGCAGCAGCCCCGGCTTATACCAATGAAATATACCATTATATGCTCGATTTCAAACGCGTATATGTCGGAAAACGGGAAAGTTGAGAAAAATAACTGAACGCCTACTGTAAAATTTAGCGCCATCGATATATATAAGAACAATGTTTAAATTTAATTTCTGGAAAAAAAAGAGTCCATACCGTTCCCGCGTCGTTTTGTTATGGGGTTGGTTGGGGGAAGTGCGTAACTGGGATAAGTGGGTCACCCCCCCTACCCCCCTAATTTTGATAAAGTTTTCTAACATTTTTGCACTGATCATGTTAAATTTCATCACAGTGATTGGTTTTGCACATATTTGGGTTTCGTGGATTTTTTTTCTATATCATAGTACTTAGTCAAAAAAAAAAAAAAAAAAAATCAGGTTTTTCTTTTTTGCGAGTTCAAGTAACATTTTTCAAATAAGTATTTTCAGGTTAGTTTTTATTATTTTTTTATGATAATTAATTTTTTACGTATAGTTTAACTTAAAGTCCATACAACAACAAAATTTTTTGTATAAAATGTAAGTAATAAGTGTTTAAGAGGAGGGATCCCCCTTACCCCGTACATTTTTCCTATAAGGGGTAAGTTGTTCCCCCTATAATAATGGGGATTCCAAAATCAAAAGCAACTCTGATTAAATATTAGTATTAGTGAAATACAAGAAAACTATGATGACTTAGGTGGAATTGATAGTTCAGCTACAAAAACTGCTAAAGCTGGTGAATATGTATTTGTGAAACATTACATGAAAGAAAATCATTAAGATTTAAGTAGATCTAGTGTTGGAAGTTGATGACACAAATTAAAAACTACTGTTGAATTTGCAAGAACGAATAGAAATAGTGACACTTTTTTTAGCATAGTGCAGATGATGTTGGAATAATTATTGAGGACTAGCTTATTACCCGGCGTTGCCCGGGTGCTTCTCAATGCAACATATCATTTAGATAATTAAATTGATGGATTCTATCTAAATGAGAGTAAAAAACTGCATTCACACCACTCTAGGCTCAAATTTTCAAAAGACTGTAAATAGCACATAAAGTTGAGCATTTGCAGGAAAAATAGCATCAAGTAAAAACGAAAAAGCATAAGATATGTTATTGGGGTTCTGTCAACGATATTCTTTGGTTCTTCAGGGTCCACTGGCACGTTGTCTGCGGTTGAATCATACGGGCGGAACATCCAATGTCTTAATGCAGAGACAAATCATTGTCTTGCATATCTTGTGGGACAACCTTTTGCGTGGTGCTTCGAATACGAAAATTGTTGTGCTGCTTTTGACGGTTTTGTATACCTCAAGACATTAAAGCATGCTATAGTACTCTTCACATACATTTTGTTCTGGGGAAAAAAATCATGGGGTGTTTTCCTAGAAAGAGTCGTGAATAAATTCAATTGCTTTTATCAGTTACAAATATATGCAAAATATGCCACCGTTACAATATTTTCAGATATGAAAATCATCCTCAATGGCCCAAAAGCTAAACAGATAGTCCACTGTTCAGAAAATAAGGAATTCGGTCTCTGTTATTAACAACCGTTAACATTTCGTTTTACGGATAATTGGCGGTGTTTTTACTTTCAAGGTGTCACGTGTTAGGTAGACTCATTTTATAATTTTTTGTAAGTGTTAAGGAATGTAAGCACATTCCGTAGAAAACGTTCACTTAGTATAAATAACTTCACAAAATGTGTCTGTTTGCCCTTTCCGTGGCGATTTAGTAGCATGCCTTGGAGTAATATTAGATAAGTGTAAATTGCATAAAAAGACGTACGTCAACTACATTTTATTTCCTATATTTATGTCAAATTTCTATTTTCGTAGGTAAAAATGACAGTTAGATATTAATATTGGTGTCCTGCAACGATTCAAAATTTGTCTAGATTAAAATTTTATTTCAAATTTTTAAAACCTCACACTTGCCGTAAATGTTGTACATGATAACTCAAACTGATGCAGGTAGTAAGAGCACTTATTTAAGTTTGCTGCTCTGAAGTACTCCTTTGAGAATATCGAAATTTTAATTTGCAGAGACACAGTCATCATTAGGGGTAGGAATGGTTCCACTGAATAATAGTTGCCATAGAAACAGTTACAGTTATTATTTTAAGATACATAAAGCATTAAAAATGGAGTACGTGGACGCGAACTTATGAAACGAACTATATAAAACCCACATTTTGGTCACTATCCGCGTCGTTTTTTTTTTTTTTTTTTTTTTTTTTGATTATTTGCAGGCCAAGAAATTAAAAGAAAGAAAAAAACCGTCTTGTTTCTACTTACAACTGTATAATAGACAATTCTTTTGTTTATGTTTTACAAAAGCTTGTTGCACATTCTGTTCCCCATATCTGCTGCTTCAAAACGAAGGAAATGTATTTCCACGTTTAGAAACGTAATCGAAGAACTAAAAAGATAAATTATTTAAAATTTTCTAATTCTTAAATTTAACTCAAATCTTGCTCCTAAATACAATTTTTAGTTCCCCCTTCCAGCAGCAAAATGAAATACATTTTTGAATGAACCCAACCTTAAGCATGCAACATAAAATTATCTATATGGGAAATAGGTAAATTTCACATGCATTTAAAGTACTTAATCGCCTGCCCTTCTGACTTATTGATCGTGATACAGAACTTAAGTCTCACTGGAGATTTTAATTTCTTGAATTTTAAAGAATGATGTATTGCGATTAGCGGATATACGTGAGATACAAATTGTTTCACCTTGTCCCTCCACTGTGAACAGAGTTGCTTCTATAACACTGATACGTATCCATTTTTATCTTACAGCATTTTTTCAATGACGGTTGACTTACTTAGTGGTAGTTACAAACAGAAATATTTTTCGATTGTTTACAATAAAAGTTATCGAACTGAGAGTCTTGTAACTGGAAATGGAGCTCTGTAAATTAATATTTCTTTACATTTTTAAAACTTTAAACTTTTACCCTTCTAAAACTATGAATTCCGCCGTATTAAATTTTCGTGTGGTTTCGAGTCTAAAGGTGCACAGCACTTTTACTCTACCATACATTGGCAATCCTAGTATGATAGTTTATGTACATGTAATGAACCCCATGAATATCCCCCTCCCCCTTGAAAGATAAATTCAATCTACGCTACTATGCACAAAAATGATTTTTTTGCAATTCATTAGCCATATTAGTATTTTTACCCCTGGTCTTTGATAACCTTTAGCGATTTCTGTGAAACATAGGTGAACTGAATTAGGTAAATCATGGAATAGTATAAATAGCATATACATATTGATTTGTTTAAGGATAATACAATACTAAATTATATTTCCGATGCAATGATGTCGTTTTAATATAAATTTAGTATTCTAATTGTAAAACTGTTGAAGACTGTACTTCGATAATACCTATCTCATTTTGGTATTTTCTGTGCTGTTTATGTGTAGAAAATACAGATCAAAATTTCGTTTACAGTTACGGTATTATTACTTGAAAACTTATTAGCGAAATTCGCAAGCAAATTGAAGAAGAACCACCGAGGCTGATTTCAATGCATCCCTGTGTCTTTGCAGGGTGCAATTTAAGAACTACTGAAGGACAGCATTTCTTTTTCGTTCGGCTTTCTTGCCAAGCATGCTATACGTTTGTCGCTAAGTGACATTAACTTTTGTGTTGATACTTTTTGTGTTGATTGCATTTAAAATATCTCCTGGTGGTTATACGTTGTTAACCATTTTCATTTGCTTTGAACCAAGGTTCACAAATACCGCAGTTGAACCGAATTACTTAAAGATTCGACGTAAATCAAGCAATAATTTACGTCGAATAAGACGTAATATAGTCTAAAAAGAATATTTAAAAATTGATAAATAAAATTTAAAAATTGAAAATTGGTTTGATAAGGATCATAGAACATTAAATAAAATTTCTGTTGAAAGGATGAAATAGATGTGGTTTTAATAAAAGTAGTCTAATGTTGAAACAGTCGAAGATTGTACGTCAATATTGAATGCAATACTATTACCTTACTCATGTTTGTATTTTCTTGCTATTAACGGGATAAACACTGATAAAAAATTACACGAAGCCTTACTGTTGTGGATTTTATAATTAAACAATATTTAAAAATTATAATTCAACGTTAGCATTCAAATTAAGTAGCACCATGAGTAGCATCAATGGACCCCTGGGGCCTCGTAGGTCGCAGTTTAAGATACGATGTTACAGCATCATTTATTGTATTTACGGCTTTCTCGCCAAACATGCTTCACCGCTCATCGCTCAACGGCATTGACGACCATCGTTTAGGATACGTTTTGTGTTGATTGCATTTAAAATAGCTCCTGGTGGTTATATGTTGATAACCGTTTTCATTTGCTTTGAACCAAGGTTCACAAATTTAACGATTAAAGTCAATCTTTGAAGAAACTTCTTCTAGGGCAGTTTTTTACGGGCTTTTCGTTTAGACTAAATTCATAACTATACAAAAATTCGTTCGTGCAGAAAAGAGCAATTTTATGACTCAAAATATGAAATTAGACCTCTTTGGGTGTTTTTAAAATTCCAAAAACCCGCCTATATGAATTCCTGAGCAACAATTTACCTTTGTGCCAAATTTGGAAGAAATCCGACGAAAACTGTGGATTTGTATGAGGAACATACACACATACCCACAAACATACATCCATTTTTATATATATAGATGAAGCGATAATGGTTCTTTCTCTTAGCCCAACTTAACATAGACGCAGTCGTTTAGTATTTCCAATTTCCTTTTCAACTTATAGTTTTGGTTAATTTACTCAATTTGATCTTAATCAACTGTATTACGTTCATTGAACACACACTTTTATATGTAAAAGTAAAATATACCCCTATAGGCTTTCAATAAATTTCACAAACGAAATTGTTTGGTTTTTGTTTTAAAATTTTCCGTAGTACAGATTTAAAAGACAGTAAATATCTCATAAATGGATGCGTTTATAAAAAAAATTCAAGCTAAAAATTTACATACTTAATTATGTAAGACCTCCTTACCCCTTTTTTAGATATGCTTGATTTAAATTGAAATAAAAAAGGGGTGATTCATCCCTTACTTATTACTTATCCCTTACTATGGGGTAAGTGAGACACCAGTCCGATTTTTTAAGAAATATAATCGTTAAGAATATTTAAAGCATTATTTTAGAAAATAATGATGAGCTTTTGATTATTAAGACAATAAGTTTATATTTTTTTTTCAAAACTTTTCTATAAGGTTTCAAAAACGAACTATTCTCAAAAGGGGTCTCACTTACCCCAACCATCTCTAGTGTTAAGTTTTGTAGTAGATTTTTCTTCGAAGGGGAACTCCCTCATCCCTAACAGAAACCTGACAGAAACTGCTCCAGAAACTGTTAACTAAGTGCATTTGGAAGCACTAGATACATAAAATAAGAATTTTCATTCATTTATAGCTACCTCCTACTTCAATTTATTTTTTACTTGGTCTTAGTTTTAGCTACTCATTATGTGACAACTTTTCAGCATTTTTTTAAAAAATCTGAATGGAAATTATCGTAGGAGAACTGCTATGTACACTTTATGCATGTACCGAAATTGTTTCTTAAAGTCAAACTACAGTGCTTAATTAAACAGTATTTCAATACGTAAACAACGAGAAATCACAGTTGAATATTTCGGCATCCTTTGTAACTTAGCGGCTCCTTGAAAAAGCTCGCCAAAGCTTGAAAGAATTCAAAATGAATGAAAAGATTTTTAATAGTTTGCTCTAGTTCTGATACACACATTCTGAATTTTCTTTCACGGATACATTTATTTTCTAATCCTTCTATTTTATTTCTCACAGCATTAACCTAATTTTTAAGTCAATATTTAATGCGGAATCTTTGGTTTCATTTAATCATCTCTTTTCATTCTCTTTTTCTCGTTTCAGTTACAGAGTAATTAGTAATGAGAAGTACAGCAGGTTATTCCACATCAAATGAACAAATGGTCTGAAACTTAATATCTCAGCTAACAGAGTTTTTCCTTGAATGGTATTATCAGCTAGTTCAAAAAATAAAACAAAATTCTTAGAATGTTTGGACTTATACTGTTTGAGTTGTTGATTTTTGGAAAGCAAAAATTGCACGGATTTGATAATGCCATAGCGTGAATGAGTAGTCAGAATGAAAATAAATTTTACACACGTGATGTAACATGGATTTTAGCAAGTGATTACACAAAATGAAAGCAAAATGATCATTTATCGCTGGGAAAATCCCGAACGAAGGCGATGCAATCGAACTTTTGGGCACAGCAGTCTCGTACGATGTCCTGCGTCATCTCATACTACAACTACTTTTCACTCCAGAGTCCCCCGTACCTGCCACTATTTGTGGCTTAACCAGTTGGATGGGACACTGTAGACAGCTCTGATTTTTTGAATCGGACCAGAAACCGAGCAATCCCTGGTCCAGCACCCCCAGAGTTATCGTTTCACTTGGAGAACTTTGTGACCACGAGCATATTTAACGCCCCCAGTCACCATTAATGAAGACGATGGATCTTCGACCAACGAGGATCGGACCCGGGACCCTCCGGTCACAAGTCCGATGCCTTACCGATCATGCCACCACGGCCCTATACTACAACTATTGTAACGCGCCTCTAATTCGATCAAACTCATAAGCTGCCTCATATGCCACAAATACGAAAGCGACTTTTCCAACGTACCTAACTGCAGTTTTGCAATGCGCAGGAGCCTCTTAGCCCTTACAGCTCTGCAAGTTGGTACAAATTATTTTGAAACCCGGGGAAGGGGTGCTTTTTGGTCCAAAAGGAGCTCCATTATGCGTTTTTAATCTGTTTCTTTCTAAATGACGATTCAAATCTTTACGAATCAAATAAGATTGCAAAGCAATCTTCGGGGGTTGAGGAGCGTTAGCGAGCAGGGGACAGCCCCCTAGTATAATATTAAAAAGTACAACGGTAATTTTAACATGGGATGTTCGATTAAAAACATAAGAATAAATAAATGATCCAATACTTTCACCTCAGTTATCAGTGAATTGAGTACAATAAGAACTGTATGCTGCACTACTGGATCAATTGGTTAAAGCTGACTTTGCTTGCATATCCATAAGGATATTTTTCACGAAAAAAGAGATTGTGAGAGTCCTGTTTATCAAACGTATATTTTCAAAAGTATACATATATTATAAAGTAATAATCTGCTTTCCATAGATTTTTAATTAATACTATATATTTATTGGGTAAGAAGCATAATTTCTATTTGGAGAAGTTTTTCATACTCTTTTATACTAAAGTAAAAAATGAATAAGTATAACAAACTAAAATACAGCAATAAAAGTAACAGTAGTAAATAAATAACCAAATCTATAAAACTAAATAAAGAAATCTTAAAATTAATGTTATTGTAGCGAAAATTTCAAAATCCTTGTTTAAAATTCCGCAATTCTGTGCTTCAACAGCACTGATTGTTTTGACGATACTTAGTATTTTTTACAAAAAAATAAAGAAAATAATAATATTAAAGAAATATTTTTAGTTAAAATATTTTACAATGTCAACCAATTAACAAAAGTAGGAAAAAGTAAACGTCGTACATTATTATTGGCTGCGTGGTTTTTTTTCTCGTAATTAAAATAATAAAGCAGCTATATCAATATGCACTTTTTTTCTTACGAGATTTTGATGAAACATTTTCGATGCTAATCAAATAACCAGAATAATAAAACCAGAAAAGATCAACATTTTCGGACCCAATCTTCTGGACAAGAGAACCAAAGTATTGCATTTTTTCGAAAATGTGAGTTAGTGGAGACAGATGAATGTAAATTCATCTCAAGCCTCTTGACGTTGTTAACAGTTACAACAAAAGGGCTGGATTTTGATGTTATTTGACCAAGACGAATTTCTGTTTTTTTTTCTTAAACTTTTTTATTTACTGTAGGCCCAACTAATTGTCTACCGATAAATAGCCATCATGCCTTTCTCTATAGACACATTTTTTACATAATACCGTTTGAAGAGGAGGAAAGTTTTTGTTTTTACGTGATATAGCGTAACTAGTAATGAACTTGTTGAACCGTAGTTAAAACGTAGTACCTCCTCCCCCCCCCCCAAGATCAAAGGCACACCCACCTAAATATCGCGAAGACTCCCAAGAGCAAGAGACCTCCCAAAAGAGAAAAATATCCTTCAATACACCTCCGGTTGGGCACTTCTGGTTTTGCCACATCAAGAGCACGAAAAACTCTTTGGAAGAACTAGAACTTAGAATACTATTTTAAACTACATAGCTCAAAAAATATACCGGAAATGAACTACTTAACCAAAGTCTTAAGGTATTACTGAGCGCATGAAAGCGAATTAAGGCTATTATTTTTTGCTTACGCACGTTAAAATGAGAAAAATGATCCTACCATTAAGTTAAAAACAACACAAATGCACTGAAATTTGCAAAAAATAATCAAGCTAAATATTTTAAAACCTTTTTCAGAGTATAAGTAAATAAATACATCTAAGAAAATACTTCGTAAACACTTAAAAGGAAAAGTATAACATTCAACGTATAACAATAAACATTTTCTCTGGCAAGTGATAAGAATAATAATAAGTAAAATTTTGTTCTTTGCATGTATCAAATGAAAATATTCAAGCTTTTTATTAAGCACGTGTTACGAGCAATGATACATTTTGTTACGAATATTAACTGCATGTTGCAAAAATTGTAATCGAAATCCTGTGCTGTTTTTTCTTTAACATAGTAGGAAATTTTCTTTAAAAACGCCAGAAAATATTTCCAATGTTTCAAATTTTAATGCATTTTAAGTTGTTTAAGTTAATACGTGTTAGGGTGATTTCTTCGTCACGTGTAGGATAATTAGACTCAATTTTTACCACCTTTTATATACAGGGTGTTCCGTTTTAACCTGCAAGACCTTTATTTTCGCAACCGTTAGTTCTAGATGTATACTTCCAATTACAAAAATGTTCAAAATCACATGCAAAGTTAAGATATTGAAAGTTTGAAGCAAAATTAAAATAAGTCAAAAAATACAAAATTTAACTTTTTGTACAAGCATTAGGTCCCCTAACTAATATTTAAAGAAATGATTTCCATTGAAAACTATTACTGAAACAAAAAACTTGACATTTGTGCGACCAAAACTAAAGGAGATATTCCAGTTCGAAGTTTTAAGGGACCATACTGAAGATGAGATTGGAACTTATCGCCCTTTCAGAAAAATGACAGGTCGTCAAAATAAGAAAAACAAGGTATTTATATTTTTCATTGCTATTCAAAAATAAATGCAAATGTTATGCCATGATACGCAAAAACACACTACAAAACCTCGAACAACTTGAAAAAACACTCAATGCACAGATATAATTTTTAACACTTGTTAACAGTTATATTTTCCCCTAAAAGGTGTTATTGACGGCGAGTGAAAAGTGGTGTAAGTCACAAAACGCTGCGTTTTATACCTCGGTGAATATTGGTCGTACTAATTTCAAACTTTTTGTTTTGGAATTATTTTTTAATGGAGATTATTTCCATAAACATAAGTTAGGGGACCTAGGGCCCGTATAAAAAGTTAAATTTTGTATTTTTTGACTTATTTTTATTTTTACTTCAATCTTTCAATACCTTAACTCTGCATCTGATTTTGAACATTTTTGCAATTGGAAGTATACATCGAGGACTAACGGTCGCGAAAATAAAGGTCTTGCGAGTTAAAACGGAACATCCTGTATATATGCATGTTATTTAGGTTACCACTAAATAAAATGTAATTTAATCTAAAAATTTGCAGACCAAGGGAACGTATATTACTTGGATGACTTGCTAAGAAAACATTTGCTTTTCAATATTTGTTTTAATTATTATTTTTAAACAGTAATAATAGTAAAGTATAAAAGTATGCATCCGATTTGACATCTGATTTTAGATTTTTAAATTCTAGGCAAAAAGTCTTCCGAATCTATTGTTGCATTTAAAAAAAATATGTACTTTGCTTTCCAAAAAAAATATTTTTCAGTGTTAGTTCCAAAACGAAATTCATAATGGGCTATTCCATGGAAAATCAGACATGCTGTCATGCACGTGACGGCTTTATACTTCATTTGAAAAGTAATATTTAAAAAATGCATTGAACAACAGCATTTTGCCTAAGAGATCCCACATACATGTGTCATTTCTTCGGCGAATGTTTTTGCTTATTTAATTTATTAAGCTGAAATAAATCTGATAATTTGAATTGGTGGATCACATTAAAAGAAAGAAATAAAAATCAAGATAATTACATTCATATAAAACGTTCTTGGGGAGGGATTTAATTTAGGCTAAAATTTGGAGCTGAAACAACCATTTGTGTTTTAAATCATTAATTAATTGGGCATTACTAATGAAAGCCTACGTTTTTATTCTTTGTGATTAAAGTAAATTACTCGCTCTTTACTTAGCTTTGATTTATATACTACAAATCTCTTTTTGTGAGCCTCTCGGGCAATATCCAGCTAACTACTAACCGTTAAAATAAGTAACCATCATACTGAAAGTCCAAGAAATAATTCACTGCACTCACATTTATAGTTTAATAATAATATAAAGACATATATAAACTTTTCAAGCATGTAACTAAGCAATATAAAGTAGAAGAGTTAGCTCACTGTTCCAACAAACTTCACTTTACAAAACAGTCCGAACACTTTTTCCTATCTTGCCCTATATAAGTCCTTATCTAACTTATAAAAACTTTCACAATCATTCTCGAAGGACGACGTCTAAAGCAACAGTTTACTTGTTCCTGGATTTCTTCATCAAGGCATTACACCATACTGTCGTTATCCAAGAAACTGTAGAAAGGAAACACCGTTATTACCCCTTCTCAAAGAATATCAATGAAGTAAAAAAATCCGGAAACTTTTGTAGTTCTGTAAACATCATCAATGCTCTAGGAATGGAAGAAGAATTCCTTTCTGAGTTTTAGTCTTAATCTTGTTAAGATACTACTTATGTAGTACAAAATTGTATTTTTGAAAAAAAAAAAAATATAACGTCTTTTCAAGTTGAAACAATTAAAGCTTTCTAACATTGCTTCTAACCAATAAAGTGCGCCCCAAAAGTTTATAGACAATCATTTTATTGAAACCAAGAGCTAACTATACGAGCAAGCGAAACGAAATAAGCTATGCAAATAACGAATGATGACATAAAAATGATAAAACGCTCAAACAACTTTCATCGATTATAGATCTAATTTTAAAAAATATAAACGAAAAAAGGCTGTCCCAAAAATATATGAACAATCGATGTTAAAACCTGGTTTTAATATTGATAGTCAAAATCTGCATACAACAAGGTCATTTTCTTGTGACGAACAAGTTTTCTGACATAAAAACGAATCTCTGTTTCCGTTTCTGAACGACTGCCAAGATGCCCTGCAATGTGCAGTTCTCTAAAAAGGAATGTTTGCAAATCTATCGTTTGAAAGTGTGTGGATGAAAAGTGATGGACATTGCAAGCAAAGTTGGACGTAGTAGGGCTGGTATTTATCAAATTTTGTCAAAAGATAATTGTTTTAAAGCAAACTTTCGTTCTGGAAGACCAAAGAAAACTGAACGACAAGACAGATGGTGAGATTAGTTTCAACCCAGAACCTGTCAACACGGTCAGTTTGTAAAGAAGTAAACTTTCCAGTGTCAAAATCAACAGTACATCGACGACTGCAGGCAACTGCATTTCTTGTTTATCGCAAAATACGTCGTTCGCCGAAGTTTACAAAACAGCATAAAGATGCTCGTGTTCAGTGGGCCCGAAATCACATGAGTTGGACAAATGAATGGTTAAGTGTTCCTTTTAGTGTTGAAAAGAAATTCAATTTAGATGGTCCTGATTGTTGGGTGTATTACTGGCACGATATTCGCAAGGAACCCCGAACTTTTTTCAGCAGACAACAAGGGGGAGGCTCACTCATGGAGTGGGGAGCATTCGCTTTCAATGGAATAACCGATATATCTTTCGTGAAAGGTCATCAATGTTCCGAAGATTATCAGAAAACGCTTGAAGAACAGTTACTTCCATTTGGAAAATTACTTGGTGGGAACCAATGGATATTTCAACAAGACAACTGCTCCATTCACGTGTCTAAATCTGCAATGCAGTGGTTTCGACAAAACCAAGTAACTCTTATGGACTGGTCAGCCTTAAATCCTGACCTAAACCCAATAGAGAACCTCTGGGGAATATTAGCTCGAGATGTATACCCTAATGGGAGGCAGTTTGCAACAGTTCAAGATCTTAGGCTGCAAATTGAACGCAGTTGGTTTTCATTAAAGCCAGAAGTTCTTCAAACTCTTGTTTTAAGTATGCCTGATCGAGTTTTTGAAGTTATTAGGAAAAATGGCTTAAAAATTTGAACATTGAAGAAAAATAATGATTTGTCTATAAACTTACGGGACAGTAAAGTTTAAGTTTAAGATTTTATTATAAAGTCTGTGATTGTTTATTGTAATTTGTATAAAGTGTTAATATTGTAATGATATTTTTTACGATTCTAAATTGTTTTGAATTCGTTACTTCTCTTTTTAACTTGTAAAACATGAAAATCTTGATGTCTCTAAACTTTTGGGACACACTTTAGTTTTAATATTATGGTGTGAATAAGCAAAAACTGCAAATGTAACAACACTATCTAATGCTTTTTTTTGAACTGAATTTTATATACTACTGAATTTTATATAATTATATAATTTTTAGAATACTGTGAGTACGCAAAAGTGTCCTCCCTTTTACGGAATCTCTCAAAGGGCTGTATTTTATTTGCCATTTTGTGAAAAATTTTTTTTGCCGTCTCTCTTGTATGCATGTATGTAAATTCATATGTATGTATTTATGTATGTTGTGTGTACGTATGCATGTGAGTGTGTACGAAGAAACAGTTTGTATGTACATATGTTTGTGCATCGCGTAAAGTCTAGACCGTTCGATTGCTTTTTGAAATTTTGCACAAAATCATTTTAGTTTGCATTAAAGTTATAACTTAAAAAAAAGTCTGTAGAAGAAATTAATGAATTTTTTGTTACATAATCAGAAAATGATAATTGTTTTGCTCAATTCCTAAAAACTGTTCCGCAGTGATGACATTGAAAAAACTTTAGTACTTTCAGTGCAATAAAACATACTAGTTGAAATGAATAGATTAAAATATTTATGTTTTGCCTTTCTGGTATAGTTCTGCCTTTACTTTTTTCCCTCGTACGGGAAAAACATTTATCCTTAATCTATCGAGAATGCTGCATTGAATACGTCCATACAAGTTAAATAATAAATAATTGTTTTGTTTAATTCCTAAAAAATGTTCTGCAACGATGACATGAAAAATTCTTAAACTTTACTACTTTCAGCACAATCAAAATATACTACTAGTTGAGATGAATAGATTAAAATGTTTATGTTTTGCCTTTCTGGAATAGTTCTGCCTTAATTTTGTTTTCTCGTATTCGTCCTTAATGTATCGAGAATGTTATATTGAATATGTCTATACAAGTTAAAAGTAATTCATGACTACAGAGCGGTTGAATTAAAAGATTTCATCATCAAAACCTGGGGGGGTCATTCCAAGCTCGTCAACTTGCGAGATCGAGATTTTCGCTCACGCGATTGCTTGTGACGTAGAAATGTCGGAAAATAGTATTCTCATCTACTCGAACCTAGCCGCAAGCTAGGTTCGAATAGATTAGAATACTACTTTGCAACATTTCTACATCACAACTAATCACGTGAGCGAGAATCTCGATCTCGCAAGCTAGCGAGCTTGGAATGACCGCCCAGGCTTCTTGTCCCGCATTTGAGATGAAAGCATACAATATTTACAGTGATATCTTACATTTGGGAATGAAGAAGCACGAAAGAAGATTACATTGTGTAGGGATTTTATCTTATATAGTTAAAGAAAAAATATTTTAGTACGTACCAATTTCTTTAAAGAAATCGAATGTCGTAGATAACTTGTACAGAAATTTAAAATCAGTCTGCCCATAACATCTCATGACATTCATTATAATATTATGTGAGCAAGCGTTGTTTATACTTAGCTACTCCTCTGTCCGAGAATAAACCACAAATTTATAGTATATTTTAATGCAAAAAAATCTTTACCAAATATATTTTCATCTTTTGTTCAACTCAAATTACGCAACAGCTAGTCACTGAGAGTATACAAGAGTTTTTACAAATGATATCTTCTGAAGAAACTCTTAATCACGTTTTAGGACGAATATCAAAGTGTAAAAGTTTGTTTACACCCAAAACTCCTAATGTTTTTCTAAGTTACCGGCTTAATTTCTATTGTTCAAAACCTTTCGATGTTTTGCATTAAACTAGTATTCTTTATACTACTGTGTAAACCTGAATCTGCAGAGATCGTATATCTATGGGAGATTTGACCTCAGCGTTGTTACTAATTTATGTATATAGTTTCAAACAAAGTTTTTCCAAAACTGTCAACACATTTTTTTTAGCCATAATGCAAATAGAACTCGGAGGTTTTACTTTTTTTGTTGCTATATGCTTGAATTCAAAACGAGTTGGTGCGGGAAGTTTCTTTCAGAGGCAACTGCAATAATAGTTTTTTTAGCAATCGGAACACAATTCATCAGTTGCAATCACATTAGGTAAAAAAAAAAAAAGAAGGAAAAAATCGAATTCACAGCATTAGTATCAGCTTGAAGCGTTTTATAAATTCTTTTTTTTTTTCTTTTTGATTCTGAATCTAAGTTATTTTTTCACATGATCACGTTATGGAACGAAATCATTTAAAATCTCGGGTTTTTCCACAACAGATGGAATTTTTCTGAAGACATTATGACCCTTTGAACATGTGTAATAATTGTTTTTGCAAAACTGAAGCTCATACTTAATTTGCTTCTTAACAAGAAGAGTTTAAATTTCATTGTGACGGAAATACTTTTGTGTGTAGTTAAGCTAATGAATAAAACTCGCTGTCCATCCAATCTCCCCCCCCCCACAAACACATTCCCCAAGATTTTAAATTCCCCTGGAAGTTCTTCACAAGTGACAAAACAAAAAAAAAAAATACAAAAAGAAAAGAAAAAAAACATATAGTTAATGGTGCGGAAAAGGCAAAATAGCTGTTTGCTTTTTTTTATCATTTCGTCCCTGTACTTTAACTACTGCATATACATTTTATTTGATGTAGTATGTATTCTAGGTTATTAGGTTGTCTCAAAAAAAAGGTAATTTTTCAAGTCGCACACCCTTTTTTATTTCTCCTTTTAGGTCAAAACAATTGTAAAAAAATGTTTCATATAATTTGATCAACGGCAACCCGTGCCGACTTGGGCCTGAAAGTGTGCACACTAGGCCGAATTTAAAAAAAAAAATAAGTTCGAAATTTCATGTTTATAAAACGTTACCCCTATAGCCCCACATATGCCAAAAAAATATTAATCCAAATTTAAAAATATTTAGGTGTCCAGCAGGAGGCCTAAAATTTATAATTTTCTTCAAAAAATTGATTTTTCTTTTCGATTTATCTTTTGAAAAGCTACATATATACATTTAAATAAAATATCAAATACAAAAATTATTGGCGAACACATTTTTAAATCAACATTTGCGAATGAATATTAAAAAAATAATACATTTAAAATGAAACATTTAACTTAAACTTGAAAAAAATCCATATTTTGAGTACTATGTGGAAGACTTAAATATTGCAAGAGAGCAAAAAGTTTGGTTTAACGTTAACTACTGACTTTACTGCTAATATTTTTCAGCTTGATAACTTCTTAAAATTTACCTTACTTTTTAAAAATGCATATAGAAAAAAATCAATTTTTTGAAGAAATTTACAAATTTTTGGCCTCTTTCCTGCAGGACACCAAAATATTTTTTTATTTGGATGAATATCTTTGTGGAACACATTGGGTTATGGGAGCAACGTTTTATTGACATGAAATTTCGAACTTCCGAAAAAAAATTTTTTTTTTCGATTCGGCATAGTTTACAGTCTGTTTCATACTTTCAGATGCAAGTCTGCAAGGGTTGCCGTTGTCCAAATAATATGAAACTTTTTTGCAATTGTTTTGACCTAAAAGGAAAAATCTAAGAGGGTGTGCGACTTGAAAAATCGACTTTCGTGTTTTTTAGGACACTCTACTTTAATATGTGTTGAAGCTATTCAATATTATTTATTTAAACCTGACAATTTCGATTATAATTTTACTCATCCGCATTCATCATTTGCTCTTATGGAATGTAAAAGTTGAACTTTATGATTGCAGTACTTCTAGTATGTATTATTGACGAAAATAGTATGAAGTTACTGTGAGTGTCGATGATTAAGGGCATGATAACGTAACGACTCATTTGCATAGAATAGACTTCCTTTGCTAATGATTCCGAGGGATAAGCTAAAGTTTCCAAGCGTAGTTTCCGAGTTCTGCTTATCAGTTCAGAAAAATAGTTTAAGGAACAAAAAAATTTTAAGCATATTTTATTTGATGTTTCTGTAAGAGAAAGGTGAATTTTTGTGCATGCGTTATTCACCACCATTTTATCAACATGTGGTGCGGTGAACTGCTTATTTGGTGAGTAAAATCAGCTTAGAGAATTTATTTTACTCATTTTTATCACATTTCTATGTTTTTGAAACTCATTTGTTTAGTAAACCCACTTATATAAAAGAGTCAACACGCATTTTTGTCAAGAAAAGAAGAAAAGAAATCTTTCATAACCTTGCGGTGGATTAAAAACTTCATTTTATCGATTTTTTTAAAGTTCTTGAACTTTTTAATGGAATAAAAGAACGTTATTAAAAAAATTTCTACCAATATAAAAGAGGCATATCTTAAAAGTATTATTTTTGACCGTGAGCACATTCTTAGACATTGTGCTTTGCACTCCATAAATAATTACATTGTTTTGAATCGATACATCATGACATTATACATCTTCATTAAGAAAAATCTAATACGCTTATAACTATAAGCCAGATAGATAATTATTGAATAAATATGTTTTAAGAAAGAATTGTTCTGCATCCTTTTTTGCTTACGCAAATATTTACTAATTCAAATTAAAACATTGCTTATTATAATTACCGGACTAAAGCTGCACTAAACGTCATCAATATGTTTTGAATTATATAAATATGATAACGTTTATGTAACAATGTCAAAAGTAATGCTAATGATATGGAATTAATAATAAACCAATGAAATTGTGATCACAAATATGCACAAGATTAAATCTGTACTTTGGAACATCAACGACTTACGTCAAAAATATCAGTTTTGTAAGATGCGTCGTCAAGCATCTTAATGTTTTTGATCTAACTTTCACACCTGAAGCTAGAGAAATTGACTGATACTACACTAAAAACGTATTTGTAATTTCAAATGATTTTAATTATATTTGAAGTAAAAGTGACTTTGCTTATTTCAACTATGAAAAAAAGTTCTTATTGTTGTATAAGCGAAGATCATAGGATTTAGGTTAGTGTGATTACTATACTAGGGCGTTACATTGGTTGCTGTTCAATAGAAAGGTTTACTACTACGTGAACACGTGGTCAGTTTTCTATCGTAAATTACATTTGGTCAGAATCTGACTGGTTGTTGTTGCTTCAAGGTACAGAAGTATATTTCAATTAATTTCACTTCAGAGCACATTTGAAGATATACTTACCTGCTAATTGCAAAACGTTCCATTCCAAAACATGATTCATAAAAGGATATAACTTCCTGTGAATTTCCAGGGGTTACTGCAAGGGTGACATGATCGATGTGTGTAACACTGTTATTCAGGTCAACATGTAATTCGGAGTCATAACTAGATTCCACGGGTTCAAATCCAGGTAGAAAAACACCTTTGTAGTTATCAACATTTATTAATGTGTGCACAACATCGCCAACGATCGAACGGACTATGGAAAAAGAAATATCTCCAGTTTGATCTTCAATTTTAGTGGCTGGCTGAATAACAGAACCACCGTTAGCTTTTATCCTTTCTGTAACTGCACTAACATTTCTCACTGCCAGTGAGACGTTGACCACAGTGTCAACTCGATGTGTTTCTTGGTCTTCGCAACACATGACGGTTAATGGCTCAGCACGAACAGTTCTCTCATTCCAAATGCTGTGATTAACATAATCCGCTTGTCTTTGGGTAAGCACAAAGATAATCTTTCCAAGTCTGGCAGCCCATTGTTGGCAAAATGGTGTTATCCTCTTTGCAAAAAGGGTGAAACCATAGCTGCGTAGTGCTTTAAGACATGCTTCCCAATCCGCAACACAGAGCTCCACATGATGCACCACGGGCTGCATGGCACAACTATCTGCAAAAGAAACATAAGTTTTAGCAAAACTTTTAACTATCTCAGATATATATATATATATATCCCTAGTTATATATCCCTAGTAGCACAATCGGTTGGGGGATGGTTGGTCAACGGTGGAGCTTATGGCTGGCCAACGGTAGGCAATGTCTGCTTTGGCAACCGTTACCCGATCAAACAGTTGCCAACAAAGGGCTAACGATCTGTTACAGTGCCTTACTATTTCCCCACAAAAAGGCCCGTCGAAAATATTCACGGTTAGCCCAACGATGACGAGAAATTGTAGAGTCATCACTCGTTGCCAACCCACAATTCCCCACTGGTTTCTACCGTTAGCCACCGTTGACCAATCATCTCCCCACCGTGCGTGCATGCTACTTGGGATTAGCAAAATTTTTGTGACATGATCGTTTCCTAGAACAGCCATGAGATATTATTTAAGAAAAATATTTCATTTTTGTTAGTTGATTTGTTGACCAAGTACCTATGACAAACACGCAACAATTCTGATGTCCTGTACTAGCAGAGTTTTAGAGTAATTAGAGATGACAAGGAACGTTTTACTGAGCCGTAATTCAATGGTTTATATTGAAATTTTAACATCTCTTTAAAATAAAACTCTGACTGTTTTGGAAAACGAAAACGTAACCGGTCTTATCTTTTACTATTTTAATTTGGTAAGTGGTTGCAATAACAGTGTGCTTAATTAAAACAAATTTTGACTGATCATGTCAAATAAAATTGAGAGTTTCTCCTTATTTAAAAGAGAGAGATAATATCAAAAATAGTGCTGTTACCATTTCTAATCAAACGATTCAATTTTTGCTGTTAATTTCCTGCCTGTAGAGCTCTAAATTGCCTTCCATGACAGTTAAATATAAAGCAAAATCAAGGCAAATAATGTTTGATTAACAAAAAATAAATAAATAAAAGAAATAAATAAATTTAAAAAAAAACGAGTAAGTAAAAAAAAATGATTTACACATTTGTTTTTTGTACTTAAGTCTTGTACAAGATTTGCTCACCTAAGGACATTCTTCCGAAGTTGCAGCAAGATCAAAAGATATCAAGCTGAGTGTTACAAAATCTTCAAGAAAAGCTAAATTTCAGTCCCCAATTTGACTTTCAGCTACTTTAGTTCCCTAGTTGAGCTTAACTTCATTGATATCAGAAAATGTCTTTACGAAAATCATTATAATTATCCTTATTAAACGAAATAATTAGTAAGGTTTTAACAAAAATATCATTAGCGATTAAATGATATAAGTTCAAATTGAATGTCACTTCAACGTTTTTTGTTTTCCTTTTATGTATATGAAAAATACATTCAGGAAATGTTACTTTAATAACAATTTTTTCGCACTAATTGCTCAATATTTTCAGGTTAAATATTTATGATGACTAAACTAATTCGTGTTATTTTTTAATCGAGTGTAAGAGTCATCTGCGTACAATTATCAATTTTATTGAAATGATCTCCGCAATTAATATTTGCTCCTTAAAAGAAAAAAAAATAATTAAAGTTAGAAATGATAAAGCTTGCCAACTTTTGAAAATTTATTTTCACTTACAACTTTTAGCCACATTTATACACGAATTTTAAACGTTAAAAAGCAATTTCACTGAATCCGAATTTTTGGCCTTTTGAACTTTACTATAAGCAGAAATGAAGTATTAAGATAGCAACGAATAATTTAAGCTAATGATCCATCGATAGTCAAGAACGTGATGTTTTCTTTGACGAAAGTTTTAACAAAGAGGAGTATATGAAAGAAATGATATACGCAGTCATTTGAAATACACTATATGACAAAAGTATTGCGACACTTTCAAAAATTAACGTTTTTACGGATTTCTCGAGAAATAAAAGACCAAGTGCTCTGTAATTTTTTTCACTTAAAAAGTATACTGTAGCTGTCATTTTCCAATAACAGTTAAGTCTGCTATTCATTTGGGGGACTAGCAACAAATTTAGGAAACAAAAAAAGGTTTCTGATCATTTTTCATTGTAAATAGCTGGAAATAAGCTATAAATTTCAGAAATAAGTCAAAAATCTATAAAAAATTAAGCATTTCTTTAAAAAATGCAAAAAATTTTTGAAGGTTTTCGGCTCATATCACGCAGAGTTTTCCGTCAAATGTTACTAAACTTCCATTATATTTGACAGCATATTAGAGAAATATAATAATAAAATTTGCAGTTAAAATATTGAAAATTTAATGAAATATGAACGTTTAAAGCAATTAATTTTTCACTGCGCATGCGTGAAAGATAGCAATTTATAACGTTTATTCAAAGATCAAATATATCCTACAACTCATAAAAAAATTCCACCTCAATATCTTTAAAATTAAAAATGTTATCAGCGATCTAAGGAGCCGAATTTATATAATTCTTGGACAGGCGACGACGAATGGTGAGGGGTCGTTCGCAAACTGGCAATACTTTCTTGCTATCGTTGCGGAGTGATTCATGATGAGAACGGATTATTTGCGAACGATCCCTCACGATTCGTTGTCTTGCCAAGAATTATTAAAATTCGACTCATTAGATCGCTGATTACTTTTTAGATTTAAAGATCTCAAGGTGGAATTTTTTTATGAAATGTAGGAAATATATGGGCTTCCGATTATGAAGGTTATAAATTGCAATCTTTCGCACATGCGCAGTGAAAAATTGCTTTAAATGTTCATATTTCATTAAATTTTCAATATTTTAACTTCAAATTTTATTATTATGTTTCTCTAACATGCTGTCAAACATTCTAAAAGTTTAGAAACGTTTGACAAAAAACTCTGTGTGATATGAGCCGAAAACCTTCAATAAAAAATTGCATTTTTGAAAGAAATGCCTATATCTCCGTGGGTATAAGAGATACTTTCACGAAAATATAAAAATAAATTCTAGATAGGTTTTTAACTTATTTCTGAACTTTATAGCTTATTCCCAGCTATTTACAATGAAAAATTATCAAAAACATTTTTCTGTTTCCTCAATTTGTTGCTTGTCCCCTAAATGAATAGTTATTTTTTGTTGGAAAATGGCGGCTGGAGTATACCTTTTATGTGAACAAAGTTACAGAGCAATTGATCTTTTATTTCTCGAGAAATCCATAAAAATGTTAATTTTTGAAAGTGTCCCAATACTTTTGGTCACATAGTGTAGGAGTGAAAATATGGCAGTACATGATGTTCTCATGATGTGTGTTGTAATCACATCATTTTTTTCCTACATTCAATACCTCTGAGGGTACTAATAAAGAGAAATTAAGTTTCTACTCAGGATCAAAATATCGAAATCTTGGCAAATGGATCGACCATGTGTTGTCTGTGCTGCTCGACTTACACCGTAGTGGTGCTCATTAAAACAAAATCCGCACTGAAATAGAGTAAGGTGATGAGCACAAATGTTGGATCCACTTTCAAAAAATCTTATCTTCGAAACTACTGCCCATTTAATAATAAGTGCTACATGAATTGAGGAGAAATATACAAAGTTACAAAGCGCCCATGAGAGATACCTCGTTATTGCTAAATTTACTAGAAATTCACTAGAAGGTAAAAACCCCGTCAAGGCACCATAGCGTCAATTGTATTTTGCTATAGGAGTATAGAAAAAAGAAAAAAAAAACTGTATCAGGGAAGCTTCACTTTTATTGATGTAAAAACTAATTGTTCTTGTTGTACAATATATTATTTTATGTAGAAAAATACATAACCGCATGTGATAAATAAATGCAATGTATGAGTATATATTAAACTCCGGTGATAAAAGTTACAAAAATATAAAAAAACAGCACTGGCGGACATCAAGTTTTTATGCAATACTACTTTTCGCTGATTTATTCTCAAATGCTACAATATAAGCAAAACATTTTTAAAAAAGCTTAAAAGGTTGAAGAATACTTCCTGTATTTAAGAAGAGGCTGCATAGGCCCTTGTTGATAATCCTGAATGTATGTATTTTGAAAGAACTATTACGTTAAAGAATATACTTGCATCAATCAATGTAAGAATCTTAATAATAAAATATATATATATTGATGAGGAAAAATCAACTGAAACAGCAGTGGATCAGCAGGGTCGATCAAACATAATACAGTTCTATTATTTGCAACAGAGAATGGATTATACGCATTAATAATACTTTTATTATTTCAAAGGAAACGTTTTTAGTGGCGTTTGCTAGGATACTATGATTTTTGTTAGCAAAAATTTTTTATCAGGAGATAGTGAAAATTATTGATCATAACATCCCTATTATATCTTATTATCATTACATTAATTTTATGTAAACGAAAATATTATTTTCTATAATAAAATTTAAAAATTTAATGTATGTAAATAAATAGATAATAATCCACATGAAAATGTCAACAGCAATAAACTTTTTAAAATGACTATACGAGGGGGGAAAAAACCTATACTGTGACTATCACACTGATACTGATGGAAAAAAACATTGGAATAGGGAATAGCTTGTGTTTATACCTTAAGATTTATTATGAATTTATTTTTCCCACACATACGTGAAGTATTACTTGCTTAGGACAAGGTGGTTCAAAAAAATGTAACACAAAAGATATCTTATTAAGAAGATTCAACAAAATGTACAAAGTAAAACAAGATGCAAACTTAAAACTACCAATAATCTTCGAAAACAAATACTATGTTGAAAACTCTTTACTTGATTCAGATTCACTCTTTAGTAATATTTTATCTGTACTAAAATCTTACAAAATATCCTATTCTATCCTTAAAAAAGGAGGAGTGAACTGTTTAAAAGGGTAGAAATAAATAAAACGTCAATAATGAGAGGTACGAAATTTAATTTTTAAATTAGTCATGCCAGTGTTTTCATTAGTTCCATCTACAGCTAAACTCATGCACAACATTGATTTTCTAACATCAATTATTTTTTCCATTTAGCTTAATCTGCAACTTTTTTCGGCACTTAAAATTGATTTAAGGTAGCAAAATGTATCTTTTACGTAAAAAGCATTAGTTTCGGGGGGAGGAAGAAAGGAATGCACCCCCATTCAGATATGACAGGCATGGTCCTGGTTACAGAATGCTATATGAAAAGAATTTTAGTTTATATGGGAGTACTTTGGCCTTTGGGAGTTATTAAACGAGAGGTACGAATTTGAATTTTTTAATGAGTCATGCCAGTGTTTTCATTAGTTCCATCTACAAGTAAACTCATAGACAAGATTCATTTTCTAACACCAGATCAATATATTTCTCAATTAGCATAAGCTGCAAGTTTTTTCAGCATTTAAAATTGATTTAAGAAAGCAAAATGTATCTTTTACGTAAAAAAGCATTAGTTTTGGGGGGGAGGGGGAAGGAAGAAAGGAATGCACGACCATTCAGGTATAACAGACATGGTCCTGTTTACAGAATGCTATATGACAAGAATTTTTAAGTTTATGGGAGTACTTTGGCCTTCGGGAGTTATTAAACGAGGGGTACGAATTTGAATTTTTTAATTAGTCATGTGCCAGTAAACTCACACACAAGATTCATTTTGTAACACCAGGCAAATATTTTCTCAATTAGCTTAAACTGCAACTTTTTTCAGCATTTAAAATTGATTTAAGAAAGCAAAATGTATCTATTAGGTGAAAAGCATTACTTTCGGGGGGAGGGGGAAGAAAGAAAAGAACGCACGACCATACAGGTATGACAGACATAATCCTGATTACAGAATGCTATCTGCTATGTGACAAGAATGGTAGTTTATGTGAGTAATTTGTGTAGTTTCCCCACGTTTATAATCCAACTTATGAGATTGCTTCAAATAAGAAACACGCATCTCATTGCTGATATATGTAAAAGATACATGCCCAGACAAGTGCCAAAATAACAAGTGCATTACAGATTTTAACACGCAACTTTCGCAAGCATAAATGCTAAGATCAAGAGTATATTAGAAGTTTTAAAGCATCGCTTTGAAATGTTACATAAAGAAGACGTGTGAGTTATTTATTAATGAACTGGCGAAAAAGAAATATTGCGAACAATCAACAATTTTGTGAAATTTTTAAAATTTCATTTGTAGATTTGTTTTTAAGTACATGAAACAAATCTGAGAATGATTTTTTTTTTTTTTTTTTTTTTTAAGATTTAGATAGCAAGTTACGTATTTATGCATTTTCAATTTATCCGTTGTTTGTTTGAATCGTCCATTGTTGTAAATTTATGATTCTCAAGAAATGGTTAAATCTCAGTAAATTTACAACCGAGTGTATTTCACTGTAATAATTTAAGCAAAAAACTATATATTCAGATGTTAATAATAATATTTATGTCTTGATTTAGAAAGATGTTTTCGGACGTAAATATTTAAAAAAGAGAGCACAAAACCATCAATGTCGATTTTCACTTTCAATGGAATACTGCCGTGGGAAAGTAAAGCGCAGTATCTTCAGAAATGAGTTTCTGAGATATTTGATGAAACACGTTTTGGATTCCATACTAACTATAGGGAAATGTTGGAATTCGACGTTTTTTTTTCGTTCTTTATTTTTAGCGGAAACCAATTAATCAAGCACAATAAAGCTAATGTACAACATGATAAAAATGCAAAAAAAGAGGAAAAATGAGAATTTTCGTGTTACTTCCCTTTACTTTCCTACGGCCGAATAACACACACAAAATTGTCGTTTGATCTAAGAAATATTTTATTAATAGTATATGAGAGAATCTGAAATTAGAGCATTTGTATATCTGCCTACCTATGCAACTATCTATCTGTCTGTCTACCCATTTATCGACACATTATCAACCCCACGATCGACCATTACACGCACTCATTTATCTATATTTACAAACACTTCTTATAATAAAAATTAGGTCAAAATGTCAAGAAATTTTACATTTGATGCGACTTCTTGAAAGTAAATGTCTCTTTATTCCTTTTTAACCGACTTCAAAAAGGAGGCGGTAATAAGATATAGAGTCATAAAGTATTACTTTCAACAAGAAACTATGAATGGCTTTAAAATTTCGAGTGGGAATACCTCCAAACTATGAAAGATATGCTTCATAAAACTTTTGTTAAGAAATGCATAATTGCGTGTAGTAAATTTTCCGCTTCGAAAAAATCGAGGTTTTCGCTCCATGATTACTTTTTCAAATAATTCGTTTAATATATATAAATTCTCATAATCCCTGTTTGATATGCAAAATACCCCAAACACACCACTTACCTGAGCGCGAATTTATGTTTTATTTTTCAATCCCGGCATTATTAAGAATTCAATCATGTTTCAATACAATATGTTTTGATGCATTGATTATTTTCTTTGTGGTTAATACGAGCTCCTAATTTTAAAGTTTGGGTTCATTTTGAGAAGTATATTTTTCCAAAAAAAAAAAAGACATAACATATTTTTAATGACCAAATTTTAGGTGGAAAGCTTTTGTTTGAGTACTGATTGCGAGTTGTTTCTTTTTTTTCCCCCTCAAATTTGCTGCATCACAAGTTCTACATTTAGTATGAACTTTTTTTCTTTAGTGAATTCTGTTGCGACAAAACACTCGCTTAAAAAATAATTTTATCTTTAAAATATCTTATCTACTTTTTAAATAGTTTATATCAGTTGTTTCTTCCATATCGATTCGTACGGAAATTTATTGGCTTTGATCAAAGTTAAACATCAGTTTCACTAAAATATGTTTTTTTCCCGATTGTTCGGTTCATTATAGAAAAACACTAGTTTGAATGTGAATCGGAACTTCTTCATGTATTTTTACATTAATTTTAGTTACATGTTGTTAGAACCAAAATTTAGAATTGTTTATTACTGAATCTCCGAACATACTTTATGTGTGGAAGACTTCTGCCATGTTTTGCACGATTTCTTGAATATAATTTTCCATCTCTTAACTAAACAATTTTTGAAACACTGCCATGAAGTTTTTCGTTCTATTGGAGCTGCATTAGAGGCACTACCTGCTGCAGACCAATTGCAATCCCCCGATATAGCATCCATACTTTCATGTGACACAACTATAGGCGGATGTCATTACCATGACAATTTCGACGTCCACTTTCCAAACCAGATGAAGACACCATGGTCCTCTTTGGCACGAAATTGTACTAGGAATTTCATTTTTACAGGAGTACTCACCGCCAAACGAGTACGCGAAGGGGTTTTTTACATGCCGCATAATCATACGACATGGACACTGTCGATTTTCTGCATGTTGAAAATCCGTCGACTGGAGCTAGGTTCGATCCTATGCCTTTGGGCGTAGGAGACCAGCGTCTAACCCTACACCACCCTGTCGGCACTGAAGTAAAAATATATAAATAGGGCTAAAAGATCCCTTTCCCGATATATCAACAAATTATTAATTACACATAGAAAACGTTTCTGGAATTGTTAAATAGTTTAAAAATGTTATTTGATTGTTTCCACCACATTCAATATTTTTAACGTCTAAAGCACAATGGTTTGATTAGTGCTCATATTGTACTATCCTTTGCATCTTCTGCTTGTCTTATTTGTTTTGGTATTATTATTTCTAATTTCTTAAAATGAGTTTTCACGAGTAAATTCAGTCAAGAAGAGTTTTGAAAAGAGCAAAACACACCACCTTTAGACTGTCTCAAATCGAAATACGGTACTACGTAAATAAGGTTCCTCATCTGCTATTGACGTAAAAATATTTACTATTTTCTTAATATTACAAATAATATGGTCTTCAGCAACTTAGAGTCATAAAGTATTTGTGAAACGAGCTTTCGAAAGTCCTACAAGGAGTATCCTAAAAACGAAGAATCCCTTTTAACCAGGGATAATGAAAAAGCTCAACCTATTTAGTTATGCATGGTTATTCTAAACGTAAAATAAGTTTTATTACTTGCTTTTGACGTAAAAATCTTCACCATTTTTTTTTTAAATATTACAAGGTCTCCAGCAACTTAGAGCCAGAAAATATTTGGGAAACGAGCTTTCGAGAGTCTTACGAGGAGTATCCTAAAAACGAAGAATCCCTTTTTATCAGCGATAACAAACAAGCTCAACCTATTTAGTTATGCACGGTTATTCTAGACAACAAGAAGGTCATTAGAATGCAAAGTCAAGTATTTGCGTGCGATCCTATTTCATTATGCTTAACTTCCTGTATGATTTCGTGATGACCATTTTGATATTCGAAACAAAAACATTGAAAATCCCGAAGGCAGTTCGGTAGAATATGGTGTTTATTTGAACAAAAGCTTACTATGAAACATTATAGGAAGCAATGTGTACAATTAAACCTCATTTGCATTTTGCGCAATTGTATTTATAAAAAGACAAGTGATACATCATGCTGCTTTGTCCAGAAGTATCAGGAATGCCTGCCTCAATTTTCAAAATAATTTTCGTCCATACATTAAGCATTACGCCACGCAATGAATCAACCAAGAAATTGATTTCAACCTTTTTAAAAAGCCCAGTAAAAGTTAAAAAAACTGCATCCAGAACTTTTTTTACGCTTGGAAAATTTCACTGTTCCGCATGTACCCCATTGAGATATTTCTTAAATTGTGCATATTAAAAAGATGTATTCAACTGACTTATAAATCTTGAAGAAATATTAATTTCAAATGAAATTTCAATTAATCGAATTGTAAAATGATAGAAAAATTATATAGTTTTCGTATTTTTTCAAAACAATTTAAAATCAAGGAAAAACGCAACTTTGAACCTTACTGTGAAAGCTTCCAAATTTTTTTTTTTTTAGCAATAAAACTTGACGACGTCCTTTCTGTTTTCTTTTGAAACAGTTTTGTTAATTAATGGCAGTGTTCATTTTTTTTATATTGAAAGAAGAAAAAGTGTGTATTTTTCACTTTGAGTTTTTCCCTTCACCAAAGTCAAATACTTCAATTATGATTTACTGAATTCTAAGTTTAAGAATTCCGCAATGATAAAATTTGTACTCTTGTTCTTTTACCAACTTAATATTTTACCAGTACTCTTTGAACTTTTGGCTTTATGAAGCGAAATTCATTACTTAATAAGACTTTCTACTTAATAAAACCTTTTACTTTTTGGTGACCAGAATTTTTTTTAAATAAAAGGCAACGAATGCCAAAAATTACTTCTGCGCTGACTAATTTTATGCAAAACAGTACGAAAAGAAAAAGCAACATACAATTGAAAGGTGAGAATTATTATCTCAAATTCACTTAAATGTTCGCATGCATAAGAGATTGCTGTGACATTTACAATGGAAACTGCAAATTTCATTACAAATTTTGAAAAAATTTTCCTTAGTATATCCTGATCTAGAGGCGTAATTAAAAGAAACAATTCTTTCATTATCATGCCTAAAAACAATGAAATTGAATTTGAATTTCCAATTAGCACTAAAGATTTTACAGCTAAGAAAATAGATATGTTTCATAAGAATCCAGAAGCACTTACCACGTGATGAAACAGCAAAGAAGCCCAGATTCTTAGTTTCTCGCTAACCGAGAGGAAAATTGATTCTGCTAATACTTACTAGCCGGCGGTAAAATTTCGCTATCACCTGACGCTTGAAAAAGGGGATAAAAAGACAGGGGGGAACAGTTTTCAGCTAATTTCATTGGTCCTCTTCCGAAAGATTTCAAAAACGAGTTGCCTTGACTAACCTGAATCGAGATGACCTCATAAGGTAGAGGGACCATATCTCCCTGACCCAATACAACAAAATGTTTTGAGCTACACTCGTGACAAGAATAAGAGATTAGTCTTGGTGTCGTCAATGTTGGACACACTGCCTACAGACTTTTTACTTCTCTTATTGAAATCGCAAAATAGATCTTGAGGTTGCATCATTCTATCACACTCACTAAATACTAACTACTATAAAGAAGCAGGAAAAATCTTTCCTTATATTTCCTAATCTTTTAATTCATATATTTTGTCACCATTGTAAATACCAGTCTCTTATTGTCAACTTATCATCTATTACCATACTAAATCCTCAATAAACGCTCGCAGCAGCGTTTCGATTTTCCGTACATCGACAATTCAAAACTTCGGATTGCCGAGAAAAAATACAGAAGAAAACAATGCCGTTGAGCTGAAAATAGATAGTACAAAATTACAAATTATTGCTCGTTTCTCTAGCTTTTGTTGAATAGTTTCTTTACCAATAAGCATGTATCATTTGCGTTGGAAAAAAGCGTTGTCTATAACTCCGAAACACGTTTATGCAATAAGTTGCTGTATATACCTGCTCACAGTTAAAAGGTTTCAACAAAATTCATGATTTTCAGGCATCTGTAATATTTTAGGAGAATTTTCCACTCTCTTATTTGACTACGATTTAATATCAACAATTTCAACTTACTAATCAATGGATTTATTTTTAATTCACGAAAATCATCAAAATTAAAAGCAATTTTTTTAACGTGAATATAAAATTAATGCTTTGTCGTCTGAGAACTACAAAGAGAAAATGTATGAACTAGTATTTTGGTTCACGAAATAAGTACCTCAAAAATAAAAAATTTAGAAATTTTCAACATTGATTGAAAAAAAACCCCAGAAAACTTACTAAAAAGAACAGCTTTCTTTTTCTTTTTTTCAATGAATGCAGAAAAGTTCTCCATTTTTATTTATCAGTCACTTGTTTTGTGCACTAAAGCATATTTTATGCATTTTCTCTTCATTTTACCCAAATGACGAGGTATTGATTTCAATTTGAATTAAACAAAATAGTTGTAAATTTTGATAATTTTTGGTGAATTAAAAATAAATCCATATATATATATATATATATATATATATATATATATATATATATATATATATATATATAATTATGAAATTGAAATTGTTATGCTCAAGTGACTCACAAATAAGAAATGGAGAAATTTTCCACATTCATTGAAAAAAAATGAGAAGACTTCCAAATAGGAATAATTTTCTTTTTTTTTTTCAATGAATGCAGAAAAGGTTCCCGCATTTTTATTTATCAGTCACTCGTTCCGTGCACCAAAACGTATTTTATACATTTTCTCTCTATTGTACCCCAATGACGACGCACTGATTTCTATTCGAATTAAACAAAATTGATGTAAATTTTGATTATTTTTGATGAATTTAAAATAAAACAATTGATAATGAAATTTATTATGCATGTATATGTTAATGTTCTCGATGAAATAACGACGTCTCCCTATGTACAATATTTTGACACATGGTGATCGCAATTGCATTTACCAAACCTAGTAGAATGCATTTCGCAATATGCTCGTTCTGCAGATAAAGAGGCTAGAAACAAAGTTTTAAACTCATGACGTTTACCAAAGAAACAATTGTGCATTATGTAACTGTAAGTAGGATTGGTGGTAAAAGTTACTCTGAAAACATCCATCAAAATATTGTACATAGAGCAATGAAAACACGCCGTAATTTCATCCAGAATATTACTATACACGTAAACATGGTAAAAATATTTTCAGAAAGTAGAAAAATAGAACTTCACATTTACAACCATTTATACAAAAAACGAAGCTATGATCGTAAAATAATTCTATCGGTGAAAAAAATCATTTTCTAAATAATATGCTTACTATTTTAGTGTTTTGCTTCTTTGTACATATGTTTTATTATCACAAGATCAAGTTTTAGTTTACTGCAAAACATATCCATTGAAGAAATGGAGGCAGAAACTACAATAAAATAAATTTTAAAAAGATAACTTTAAAAGTTTTTGGATTTTCTTATGTAACATTTAAGTGAAAGGACAAATTACCATGTATTTTCTGCTTAATAAGTAAAATATCTATCAAATCAATGAAATGCTTACTCGAAGAATTTACGCACATGCTAACTTCTGTTTGCCATATATTTTGTGATATTTTTAAAATCTCGTGTGTTTGTGTGTGGTGAGCTAAAACTGGTAGGGGGTGAAAACACTGAGGAGGAGCTCTATTGCGGAAAAAAAGTTTATTTTTCTTGATTAGACTGCTAAATCTAGTAGCCTTTATCAAAACTTCAAATACTTATAGAGATATACCGGGTATTCGAAAAGTCCTTGACACATTTTAAAAATTTATAGAAAAGTAACAAATTGTTTCTTGAATGCGGTTTTCACCATAATGCTTCACAAGTTGAAGATTTTTTTATGACATTGTAAAAAAGAGTAAAAGAAAAAAAGAAAAAACTAATTATAAGTAATCGCTCTATCGTCATAAGAAGAAAAGCAAACGTCATATGAGTTTTTTAGTCATTTTATCAAATGGAAAGCATTACTAAAGTTCATTGTGTGTACCGTAATGCTGAAACCACTTCTAAACCGCGCTCAACCCATATCCACATACGGCACACACTTTGAGTTCCAGTACTGAAAGGCATTGCTTTCTGTTTAATAAAATGGTTCAACCCCTCACGTAACGTGTTTTTCTTACTTTGACGATACAGTGGTTACTTATATAATTAAATGTTTTCTTTCTTTTTTCTTTTTTTCTTTTTTTTTAACGATGTCATAAAAAAATCTTGAACTTGTGAAGTATTTTACCGCAAACCGCACATTCATGCCACAATTTGTTGCTTTTCTATGATTTTTTAGAATGTGTCAAAGACTTTTCAGACACCCTGTACATGCACATATGAATGTTTCGAGAAGTTCTTCACTCAAACTGAATTGTTAATGAAACGGTTTTAGACTTTAGAAATAAGTTAGATTTCTGCGAGTAATAATTCATTTAAGTCTAACTCACTGGTGTCATTAACAACCACAACTTTCGACTATTGGGCTCAATTCACTACACAATTTGATCATGCGATACATACTCAATTTTGTGATTTAGCATTGCATACGTATAATACATATGTTAACTCTTATTTTTGGGGCTATAGTGTAATTTAAACGGTGACCTCATCTCCCCCCCCCCCCCATTATGAGAAGGGACATTGAGCTGCCAGAAAAAGGCGTAGAAGCGAGAGAGACACTTATACGCCCAATAAATGGAAATTCCCAAACAGGAACGCAAGTATGAAATGTTGCACAATTTTGGGGTTAATTTCCCTCTCTAAGATTTAAAGGAGTACCGAACTTTGTTTTATGGACACAAAGTATATCATTGCAAGCAATGTGCAGCATGAGGAAACTTGGTGGTTTTTCAACAAACTACGAATATCAAAAGAAACATAAAAACTCTTTGTACTAAAGCATTGTAAGTTTACTTGAGATTTACCTTAGTGTTTTTGTCAGTAATCAATACAATATCTCTTAATAAAATTTTTCAGATACTAGAGTCAGGCAAAATAGTCCGAAAAATCTTAAATTATTATCACCGGCTTACAACCTTACTTGTTTGACAATAGAGTATCATAGCAAGGCTTCACTGAATCAGCAGAGCACAAAAAAACTTTTTCAATACCATCTGAGTAAAATGTCAAAACTACAAAATCTTTTTCTTAGATGTTCTACTATTAGCAGATACGGTTTAATGCGTTTGAACTCTTAAGATCTATCACGGACCAGGATAAAAAAGAAATTGTCGAACTTTCCCCAGCAGAATGACATGATTACTCAAACGCATCGCCTCTCTCTCTCGTTCCCTGAATAATTTGTCCATTTTTTTTTAACTCTAAGTCGCCTTAAAGCACTCACGAAAAGTTTAAAAGTCACTGCTGTAAATCCTGTCTGAAAACTCTGAAGAAATCGTAAACCAGAAAAAGATGGAATTTCGACCTCCTTAGAACCTTGAACCACATGTGAAGGGCGCGGAAGAACAGTAAGCATCTAGGAGAGTGAAAGTAATGTAGAAAGAAGGCTATCTAGTGACTGTGTTGACACATCAACAAGGACAACTCCTTTCAGAAGACATTGATACCTCTCACTTCAAGAGGGCAATGAAACAAATCGAGTTTCTGTGAGCATGCTAATTAAGCATTTTCCGCTATCTACTCAATTTATTCTGCTCTTAAAAGAGCTACGTTCAGAAATTTAACTGAATTTCTTCATAAAATAGTAAGTCCAAAATGACTTTGGGCATCCTTGCACGAAACTTCAAAAGCGTGATTGTACAGAAAATGGTATGCGATGTTTTGAATAAAAGAAACAAAGCTTAAGAGGAAAAGTATATTAGATTCATTTGAATTTTTTAAGATAACGTATTACAAACACAAATGCTTTAAGACCTATCCGAAAAATTAACGGCTTTGAACTGGCAAATGAGATATGGCAAACGTAAAAACTAAACGTAAAAACTAGTAACTTCTGTTCAATAAGCGATGTTGTACCACAAAACGTAAAAAACTGGTATCAAATTGCGCTAAAAGAATTCTCAAGACTTCAAGAAACTACATCTTAACGGTGTACATTGATACTGTCTTGGGTAGGTAAGGGCAGTATCTGCAGAAATGTGTTTTCGAGATATTAGAAGAAAAGCGTTTTGGATTCACTTATTTGACAATAGAGTATCATAGCATGGCTTCACTGAATCAGCACTGAAAAAAGAAAAAAACTTTTTCAATACTATCTGAGTAAAAAATCAAAACTACAAAATCTTCAATACTAGCAATTAAAAAAATGTCAGAATTAGACACTTTTTTCTTCAGCAGAGACCAAATGAGCAAGCTTATACAATAAAGTTAACGTACATAGATGACAACTGCAGACGGCAAAATAGATCCATAGCCTGGTTTCAGGTATTCAATTTGGAGAGCACATCTGAGCCATACTGCCGTGGGCAGGTAAATGACAGTACCTGCAGAAATGAGTGTTCGAGATATTTGAAGAAATGTGGGTTGGATTCAGTACTAACAATAGGGAAATGTTGGAATTAGACGGTTTTCTGCGCGCCTTTTTTTCATCGGAAACCGAATAAGCAAGCATGTACAATGAAGCTCACGTACAATAAATGACAAAAATGCAAAAAAAAAAAAAAAAAGAAAAGAAAAATTTGCAGTTACTTGCCTTTTACCACGGCAGATATCTCTCATATAAATATTAGTTTTTCAAACGTTCATGCTACTTCAATGCGAGTCATTTTGCTCTTCCGTGAGGAAAAAAATTAGTTTCGGAGGACCTCAGCCAGGTGCAGATCCAGAGGGAGGGGAGGGGGTCATGGGAGTCATGACCTACCCCTATGATAACCCCCCCTTTAAGTGACCAAATATTGCCTATATCTGTACTTTGGAGTAATATAGAGCCATTCCATTTCAGATCAGGCAGGGTCTGTCACATGACCATCACCGATTTTTTTGAAAAAAATACAGTAGTTACAACTAAGGGACATATGAAATATCCCAAAAGGATTTTGCAAGAAAAAAATTTTTTCTTCAGTTACAGCCTATTAAAATTCTGCACAAAATCCGCCATTTTGGAAAAAAACGGCAAAACACTCCATTTCAAATGGACATTATTTCAAAAGTATTTAACCTATTTGAATAATTCTTTTTTCTAAAAATAAATAAGGACCCATATATCCTCTAGACATCGTTTTTGAAAGTTTAGTTAGGTTTTTTGATAAAGAAAAAAAAATCATTTTTGTCGCGAAAAAACTGCATTTTTACCGATTTTATGATTTTTTTTCTCCATGAAAAAAAAGTTTTTTTTACTAAACGGAGATGGCAGTCTAAAGCCCTTATATGTTAGTTTCATAACATATTTTATTAGAATCCTTGGATGCATACAACCTCGGAAATAAAATTTAAAATTTTGAAAATTTTCAAAAATTAGCGATTTTTGAAGTGATTTTACTCAAAAAACCCATTTTTTAAAAATCTAAAAATTGGCTCATTTGTACCCCATATAATGCTTAACTAGTGGGTAGACACCGCATCCCGTATTTTTTCCCATAAAATGTTTTATGATTTTTTGAAAGTGACCTTATCGCCCATGGCATGCATGTAAAATAAAAATTTCTAATAATTTCAGTAACTGAAATTCTGGTTAATTAATGCCTAATAACTACAATAAAGGTGCCCTTTATCAGAAACAACTAAAATCTTACTAACTTTTAATAATGTAGCAGTATCAAACTGCTTCTGATGACCCAGTCAATTCGTCTTTTTGTACTTTGTTAAATGAATATATTTTTCTGCTGATCAGCGCCTAATTGTTATGGGAGCTGAGATCCCATACTTCCTTATTTGTTTCACTCAAATTTTTGTATTTTTGACCGAATTCAGGCCACTTAAGCATTAAAATATGTTCTGAAGACTATAGGGATCCTGACCTTCTTTTGTTAGAAATTGGATCCCTGGCTATAATAGCTACCTTTGGTGATATCTGTTTGGTTACCTCAACTTACAACCATGTTCAATTAATTATTTCTCTCATAAAACAGTGGGCTTTTTAAATTCTTAAACTACAAGTGAGTTTTGCGGTATACATATTCTTACGTATAAAAGTAATCATACTAGGTAGGATCCAAAAATTATGTGACAACATTCGCCAATGTCAACCAAAGCACGAAATTAAAATTAATCGTTTTAAATGTATTGTTCTTCCCTTTGATGGTTTCCCCTGTCGCGTAATTGAGTTGAAGAGAAAGAGAATTGAAAGAGAAAAAATATGATTCGTTGCTGCATATGAAAGTAACGGTGAATGCATAGCTTTGGAGACAAAATAAACTAATATTTATAAAAAAAAAATATAGATTTTTACTGTTTCTGATAAAGTACATCATTATCGTAGCTATTAGTCATTAATATAATCACCAAAGGCTCTTCTATCTAAAGGCTACACACAGAGTCTTACAAAAAGACGAATTGACTAGGTCATCAACAGCGGTTTGTTACTGATATATTATTAAAAGTTAGTAAGATTTTAGTTTTTCCTGATAAAGGGCACCTTTATTGTAGTTATTAGGCATTAATATAACCAGAATTTCAGTTACTGAAATTATTAGAAATTTTTATTTTACATGCATGCCATGGGCGATAAGGTCACTTTCAAAAAATCATAAAACATTTTATGGGAAAAAATACGGGATGCGGTGTCTACCCACTTGTTAAGCATTATATGGGGTTCAAATGAGCCAATTTTTAGATTTTTAAAAAATGGGTTTTTTGAGTAAAATCACTTCAAAAATCGCTAATTTTTGAAAACTTTCAAAATTTTAAATTTTATTTCCGAGGTTGTATGCATCCAAGGATTCTAATAAAATATGTTATGAAACTATCATATAAGGGCTTTAGACTGCCATCTCCGTTTAGTAAAAAAAAACTTTTTTTTCATGGAGAAAAAAAATCATAAAATCGGTAAAAGTGCAGTTTTTTCGCGACAAAAATGATTTTTTTTCTTTATCAAAAAACCTAACTAAACTTTCAAAAACGATGTCTAGAGGATATATGGGTCCTTATTTATTTTTAGAAAAAAGAATTATTCAAATAGGTTAAATACTTTTGAAGTAATGTCCATTTGAAATGGAGTGCTTTGCCGGGTTTTTTTCCAAAATGGCGGATTTTGTGCAGAATTTTAATAGGCTGTAACTGAAGAAAAAAAAATTTTCTTGCAAAATCCTTTTGGGATATTTCATATGTCCCTTAGTTGTAACTACTGTATTTTTTTCAAAAAAATCGGTGATGGTCATATGACACTTTTCATACCTGCCTGCCTGATTTGAAATGGAATGACTCTATATTTAAAAAAAAAAATCGCTCCAGACCCCTTATTTAAGCACAAAATCACACTTTGATCCCTCTCTTTCCGATAATGATTCAATCAAAAACGAGAAGCTGGATCTGCCCTCGCCCTCAGCTTACTGATAAAGGGACCTGAATGTGTCAATTTATTATTTTTTGTGTTTACAATAAGGAGGTAGGGTCATTTATATCAAATTCTATTTTCTTTGCTAATAATGACAAAAGGAACTGAGAAACTAACAAATACTTCAAACTATGGATTTTTCTTGAAAATAAATAGACAGCATGTTCTTAAGTGACTGATAAAAATATTTTTTTATAACTTGACTTAGTTTAATAATGATCATTCTCTTTTTCTCGAACGCTGGCGCATTCGTCTTGGTGTATTAAAACTCACTAAGTTCTCAAATATACATTTCAACTGACTATTTCCTGTGATTGACTTTTGATTAAATGTTTCGTGTCATAAACCAGTCGTGCAGAGGTAGTTAACATAGTGTAACAGTTTAAAACCGCAAAATATTTTTTAATATTTTCAACCGACCCAAACATTCTTTCTGTGTACATATCAAAACAGTAATTTTAAATTTAGTGATTTTTTCTTCAACGCACTCAATACGCAAAATGTTCCCGTCCTTAAAAATAGTTTAATAAGTTCAAGATTTAAAAAAAGTAGATCAATTCACAGATTCTCAATGGATTTTGGTTAAGTAAACTGTCAAATCCCAGATTCATTGAACCGTCTACCACGTACATTTAAAAACATTTTATTTACAAGTTCATTACTTCAAATGATATTCAGCTTTTCAATGGCACACTCTGTAACATCCTTACTGTTGCATAAACACAAAGCAGTTTCATAATGGACATTCCGGTAATTTTTTTTTGGTAAGCTGATACAGAAAGTTATGCTTCGCTGAGTTCGCGATTCCACCTGTGTTGACGGAAATAAATTCAGAACTTTACATCAAAACACCATTCATATAAATAAAGGGAAGGACTGAGTATTAAACATAAATCTTGGTATTTCCTATCCGTGTAATTTTCTGTGATAGGTAGATATTGAGTAATCTTGTATACTGCAAATCATATTTTAAATTTTACTCCCTTTTTTTCTGAAACAAAGATTCAACTCAAAATCTCCATAAGTACACTGAGTTGAAGGACTAATAATTCGTGCGTTTGGCAATGTTATTGTTCATAGTTTTTTTTTTTCTTTTTGTGTTGGTGGTAAATATTGGAAACCAAGTATAAACTTTCGCAAAACGGAAGTTTGCGTATTTCTTGAATGTGTTCACAAAGCACTCATCCTATAGGTTGTTTCACCTTTGAGTGGGAAGATTCAGAGACCCCCCCCCCCCCTCCCCAATTAAATACTCAACATCTCTCAGTTCTGAAATTTTTGCGCGTAATTGAAGAAAACATTAATGATTCATAAAATTCTCTAATTCATTCTTTCGCCAAAAGAATGAATTTAAAAAGCTTTAAGCAAAACCTTAGACGATGTTTCAGTTTGCATAAGATATCAAAGAATTAAAGTCATTAGGGTAAGGCACCAGTAACAGACATGCTGAAGACATTGCTCTCAGGTTAACTCAATTTTCTGAGACTTTTAATGTATTTAGACTTTTAAAACAATTTTTCTCTCAAGCAACAACATCTCGTCTAACGTTTGGCTACTTCTGGATCCTCTGAATTAGTTAATTCAATTTTTATTTGCTCAATTTCGAAAAAAGGTCCGACCCCCAGTAAGAAACACCAACATTTCTGATGATACCCAGTAACAGACATTATGAGGAAAGGATGAGTAATGGACAGAATTCCCATTTTCTCTTCAAAATGAGCAAAAGTTCTTTATTTTTAGATCTGAAACCGTATTAAATTCAAATGGACATGAAACACCGGCAGAACTCGTGGTAGCTGTTCATAACCTTCCACCACTGCCTTGTAAATACTAACTGGCTCGTAAAATTCACTCTGATAACACTAGATGCTTGCACCGTATTCATGGGTCGCAGTAACATCAGTTTTACCCCCCTAAAATTATTATTTTAATCCAAACTTACGACTGTCTGCTACTGCGCCCGTTACTGCGTCTGCTACTAGTGCCGTTACCCTACTTCCAGAGAACTGCTTTCCATGGAAGTTCATCCTAAAGAATATTTACTATAAAAATACGTATCGAAGGTATAGGCCAATATTGCCACCGTATTTGTATATCAAAGCGATGTTTTAAAAATTATAGAATGACAACATTTTCTAATGCTGGAAAAATATTCAACTGATATTTGATAATACTGCACAACATTGAAAATGCCTTTTGCACGAAATTATGTTATGTTACTTTGAATGGAAATAATAAGCCTGTGGTTAGTTTTTTTTTTACCAAGCTTTTCAAAAAAAGCACATTTAACTTATTTTTTACTTTGTAGCAACCTCCAAACAGTTACCTCCAAGAAAAAAAATCCATTTCCGGGCCAGTTTGCGGATTTATAGGATTTGAGGCTCGTATCAAAATAAATTTTCGGGGCCCCCTTTATCCCCTACCACAAAACAAAGTAAAACACATATGATGTGCATTTTTGTATCATCTATCTTCGAGGACCCTCCTATGGTTTGGGGGACCCTCGTGTTTGCGACATGGTATATTCGCCAGTATCTAACACCTCGCAAAAACACATCACATGAACTACATACGATTCCACAATTTAGAATTTCTCCCACCATTGACCGTTAAATTCGATTTGATAAAGATGTTTCTAAAATTTCCGGACAGGGGAAGAGTGACTTCCTATCAAAACCAAATCCAAAATTCAAGCTTGGGAAAATATTTTTTATTGACCTACAATTTGAAGAGATTGAGGAGATCTCTTTCCTGACGGAGATTTTGAATATAAACTCTCTCTCTCTCTGTCAGAAGTAGAAAAAGAAACCTGGCTGGCATTCAAATCAGGATGCACTTTTCACGTGAGAAGTGGGTTTTTCAAAAATGGTACGTGGTTCAACATTTTGATTTTGATGTATGAATCAACCACGGTCTTGTTTGTATAGAATCCCATCGTTTCATCAAAGGAACAGAAAAAAAGTTTGAATTTTCTATTGATTCTTTATCAGTCTTCATTTTTGATGTTCTTAACGATGAATTTCTTGTGCATTTGAATTCTACCTTGTTGCATTTAAAAGGGTCAACACTAATAATTAAAAAATACTATTTAAATTTGATGAAAAGATTAAGATGATTGTAAATAGCGATTTTTGAAAAAAAAAAAGGAAAATGGTAAATAAAAAGTATACAAATCTGGGGTACTATTTCAAGTTTTTTTTACTTTGCTAGTGTTCCGTATTTGTCTTACACTGGCCGTATATTTTGAAAGACTATGTTTGGATGTAGGTTACATTAAAGTTTCGTTATATACGAAACTAGAAGTATAAAACTTCTCCATTAAAAGATATTAAAATGTAATATAGTTTACGAAAATGTACAGTTTAAAAATACTAAAACGCTCATAATCATAATAAAATATTGATGACCGATATAACATAACAAACTCGTCTCATAAACGGAATTGTTTCAGGTTTTGTTTCTTGTACGTGGATGTAGGGCAAAGTAAAATGGCATCTCTTAACGTAATTTTCAAAACAAATTTACTATTTTTTTATTATTATTATTTTGAAAAACGAAAATTATCTTAACTATTTGACATTGTCACGCATACCCCTACCAAACAAAGTATTTACAAACAATTGTTGTGTTTTTATCCACAAGCACATGTATGATTCCAGTATAAGCTCTAGTGAAGGGTTTTTTTTTTTTTTTCGCTCTTGCTTTTATAAGCCAAACATGAAAAAAAAAAAATACTAATAATGATTTGAACTTTTGAAGGTTAGTTTCAAAAGAGAAGGCATCAAGCCGATTGAACTAAACAAATCTTGCTTTATAATTTAAATAATCAAATGTTTAAAGTCAGTATTGAAATGCAGAAAAAACGATAAGGAGAGGAAAAAAAAAAACTTGTTCTAGACAATCTGTATCATATTTCTTAACTCAACGTCACTAAATGTGCAGCACTTTATTGCAGGTAAAAAAGTGTTTCTTTCAAAATATTTTTCTTTTAATCCAACGATTCAATGTTTTATTTCACAAAAACGAAAAAAAAAAAAAAAAAAGAAAAAGCAAAGAAAAGCTTTCTAAAAGTTAGTCACAAATCTAAATAATGAAACATTATAATTGCTTCATTATTATCAATGAGTACCAGTGCATTCTGGTTTTCTTATAAGAAAATCTTTGACTGAAAATAGTTAAATTATTTGCCACTCCCAACTGCCATTTCCTAAGTCAGTCAACCATCCTGCTAATGGTTCTTTGATTGCTGTTTGGAATCACTCAAATTCTACATCCTATTGCAAGCTACCTATCTAACAAGGAGAAATTTGTCATCTGAACTTCCTCGCAGGAATGCAGCGTTTTAGCATTCTTCATCGTAAGAGACAAAGAAGAGAACCTATTTTGAGCACAATACCGCGATAAGGTATGATTCAAATGCATTGTTGGTAGTTATTTTAAACAGTGTAAGTATAACAGAATAAAAAATTTTTACTATTGGACTTCAAACAGAGTCACAATAAGATTTTTACTTCCTTTTACAAAAAAGGAAATATTGTATTCGCGAAAAAATTTTCACTCAAAATTCGGCCTTAATTTCCATTTTGCTCACCCCCGAATTAATGTTGAGTTTTTTTTCAACTCGATCACACGCGGATAAGTGCCTAAGAACGTATAGACACCCAAAATATCCATTTTGACATTCCCCGAGTTAATTACAACGACTTTTCTCGTGACGTCCGTATGTACGTATGTGCGAATGTATGTCGCATAACTCAAGAACGGTATGTCCTAGAAAGTTGAAATTTGGTACGTAGACTCCAAGTGGGGTCTAGTTGTACACCTCTCTTTTTGTTTGCATTCGGATGTTCCAAAGGGGGTGTTCCACACCTTTTTGAGGGGAAATCATTGTTAACTTCGATGCAAACTCAAGTGGTGTTATAATTTGGCGGACACTTGGCGATATATCGCCAGGCTTTTGGTCGCTAAGTTTTGTCGCCAACTTGGCCATCAATCTGGCGATTTTTTTAAATCTGGTTTCAAATTGGCCACTGTTGGTGCTATTTAGAGAGTTTCCTATTGAATCACATTAAATTTTCCAATAATGAGGAAATAACATTAAATTGCTATAAAAGGAAGTCTCATGTGATGCACACATCAGCTCGTTTTTTATGGGAATACTCTCAAAATCTCAAGCTAAAATGACAAGAAATGTTTGTCATGTTTGACGAAATGTCACTTTGTAAAAGTTTCGCTGAGTAAACATTTTGTGAAATTCATGAAAATTTCGGGAACTACGAGCATCAGTTTTTTTAAAAACAGCATCAGAAAAATTGGAGCACATATAAGCTCTATCCTAATCAAAAGTATTGCAAAAATAATTTCAAAGGTTTTAAAACATGTTAAAGCAATATATATATATATATATATATATATATATATATATATATATATATATATATATATATATATATATATATATATATATATATTTATTTATATGTATTTATATATATATATATATATATTAATTACGTCCTGCTCTTTCGAACATAGGAAGGGGAGTCTTGCAGTCCAATACAAAAAATGAAGAATCTCCAGAAGCGGAGAGCGTCTTGAAGAAAGAAGAATCTCGGACCTTCCGGAGTGCAGAGCAGTCGAAGAGGTGCGAGCCATTCAGGTCAACTTCTTCGCCACACAAAATGTAGTTAGGAGAGTCCACCAGTTTAAATAGATGCTGTTAAGGCACTATGCAAATGGTGGAGAATATATTCATTACAGAAAAATATGATTTACAGACATTGCAATTGCTTAACTGACTCTCTTAGTCCCGACGCGACATTCCAAGTATATCAACATTCGGCATATAACACATTTAACCCACACTTCTCCACCAGTGTCTGCAAAAAAAATTCCATCCCAAAAATGCCAGTTAGATTGCTCAAAATCTGGTCATTGACATCAATCCCTGTCATTGACATCATCGTCGTTGTCTACAAGGGTACAGTCACAGCGCGATTTTAAATCGCATCCGTTTGTGGGTCGAATTTTCTTTCTTTTTTTATTTTATTTGTTTATATATATATATTTGAAAGTCTTTAGTATTTCCATCTCTTTCCAGTGTCCGGTATCTTATCCCTGAAAAAGGAGAGCACTTTTGATCAGCGACTTAGTCAACTAATCCTGTTATGGCGATTCAGGACCGGGCTATTTTGGCCCAGATTTTGGAACTTTTCTCATTCTTTTCTCACACAATAATTTTGTTACTATTCATATTTCCACGCTGTGGAAACTTGTTTTACACATCTAGAGTCTTAGTTTAATTTTTGAATGATGATCAGTTTATTTCCAAGTATTTTTACCCTTGATAATTATTTTTTATTTGGGCCAATGTTACCTTTGCGTTTAGGTTACTTTGGCACAAATTGGTTTTCCCTATTTAAAACCATTGTAGAACTAAATAGAACCAAAGAAAGAATAATGTTCACAGAGAAAAATATTTATTTGAAAGAAAAATACATTTTGCAAGAAGTTTGAGTCACAAATAGTTGTTTTAAGGAAAATTATTATTTTTTTAAATGTGTTTGCATACCTAGTTATTGTCCCAGAAATTACCGACGGAAAATAATCATCTTTTCATCAGTTTTCGAGGTTGAATAATTTTACTAAGATAACACCATTCGTAAAACAAAGAATCCTTAATTTTTGGTCACTTCCAAAACTTTTTGGTGCACTCCATTTGCTCTCAACATTCGCTTCTTCTTCTTTCTCATGAACATCTTTGGAAACCTGAATTCATTCCATTCTACAATAATAAAATTCCATTAACTTTCGAACAAATTTAACAATATTTGTAAGAAGTAGATGCAACTGGGTAAACCTTTTTCTAAAATTCCTGCAACTTTTAATTCTTTTTCATATTCCATAATGAAAGCCATGGAGCTGAGCCCTGATGAATTGAGTCTGCAATCTTTATCCGTTGCCGAGAATTCCTGGTTTTTTGCTGTGTTTTTCCTGTTTACAGTCTTAATTTTAGCTATTCTTCACTTTTCCAAATCTCTCTAAGTGATTTTTTCAAGTTTTTATGCTGGGCTAAAGTAGGTCGTAATTTTTAGGTCAAGAGATATGATGTCATTGTCAATTAAAAAAAAAAGAACCGAAATGATAAGTGCAACTATACTACGGCATAGGTACCGTAAACCGGGTGATATTGCCCGCTTTTCAAGTATAGAGTCGATTGATTTGTACTTGCTGCAAAAATATTGGAATAATGAACATTTTGTGCTTTAGGGGAAGGCGAAAGGAATCGAGATCGCTAGTGCACTGAATTTTTGACTGACTTGATATATTTTAAAAAAACGAAAAACTGGGTGGGTAAAGTCAACCTGCTAAAAGGGGTGACATTACCCACTTATACTTTTCATAGGAAAACGCCTTCAACCCACACCGTCTATTAATAAAAAATATTTATTGGAGAAAGGAATGCAGGAAATGAATATTCAAATGAACATTGAAATGTGCAGGAAAATCGGGGAAAAAAAAGAAAATCACTGTTTTATACACTACAAAGTCAGATAGTAGTTCACCAGCAATAGGATTAGCAAAGATTAGAGAGAGACTCCCTTTGGAATGTCTGCTACAGTATTGCTTTGGTATACTGCTTTCATGATACTTCACTCGACGTCGAAATATCATTAATTTAGCACCCGGGTCATCACTGAGATCAGTTTCAGGGGATCAGAACAGTCGTAGTTCAGGTGTTTTTTCAGGTGGAACGGTAGGCAAGGATTGATACTGATGATTGAAATAAGAAGCTATCGATTCAGGAACCTCCACTCGACTCTTGATCGGGATTTATTTTGTCATTTACTTTGTGAGAGCTCTTTTGCAGGACGATTCAAAAAGGACTTAAACCAATATTCCCCTGGAATACTATTCCTGAACTTCACACACACTCTACCAGCTCGAGACAAGTGGTATTTAGCAATGAGCCGTATATCCATTGATGACAGAAGCATGTCTTAATCAGCGCACTCGAAAATTTGTTTGATTATCTCGATTTCCTCTGGCACTGATAGGCATGTTTTCCCGCCATTTTGTTTAATGTTTTCACCTTGAGATTACCGAAAGTTATTCGGAGAATCCCATGCTTTTCAGCCAAATAGACAAACTTGCCAAATCGACAACCCCAGCTCAACAACATCACAAAATTTCTTGTCGAGCACAGCATTTGTGTGTATGAGACATATCGGTGGTGCAGTTTTCCTTTATATATGCGTGGCATTTCGCTAACATTGTTTGAAGCAAATAATTATACAAACATATAAAAGAAGTAATCATTATTCATTCATACATTTTCAAGTAAGGATAATTTTTTTTTGTACGGATCAATTGGGCAAAGTGACCCCAAATTTCTTATAAAAGACGGGATGAAATTGCCCACAAGGATTATAACTAATGTGCATGTTTTTGAAAAAAAAAAGAAAATGATATTTCTTCCTTATTATAAGAGCAACAGGAAAATATAACAGGCGGTACTTACTGATTCAACTCGTCGACTGCGCAGATGTAATTTGGAGCACACTAATATTTCCTTGTATTGCCTTACAGCCAACGAAACAAATTGTTTGACTAATAACTTATCAAGGATCATTCTGCCTCTTCATAGTGCATTCTACACAATGCAGAGACGATATTGCTATACCTTAAAGCATCGAAGCGAAATCTTGATGTACTACTTTTAATAGGGGAAACTTTGAATTAAAATCGGGCAAAGCCACCCCGTTTTAAGGTACTTAAAAAACTCTTAGCTGATGTAGAACTGCTTCTACATGGAGAAGTTAGAGAGGGTTATGATGGCACACACACACATGATAGCACAAGGAACTTAGAACCACTAGTGTTGTTTCTTGAGCAGAAATATAGAAGTGCTTGGTATACATAGTTGAGTGCTTGGGGATGCTTTCTCGTGTAATCTGTCAAAATATGTTGAAAAAATTGCACCTTGAAGGTTGACAGAGGACGTTGTCTCTTTTTCTAAATTTGGGCCAAAGAAGGACTCCAGGGCCAAAGTAGCCCGCGTTTACGGTAACGAGACTGGACCTTGCAACTAAAACTATCTCTTACCTCAATGCATTTGTTAGATTGAAAATAAAAAATGTTAGGTAGTAAAAATGGCGTGCCCATATTTACACCAAAAAAGGGTGCCTATATTTATATTAATTTGCCCTAAAAAGGTTGCCACCATCACATGTAACCTGATGGCTTGTGTGTATTTCTACACGGATAAAATGTACTACCGTGGAAAGGTAAAGCGTAGTAACTGTAAATGTTTCTTTAAAAAAAAAATCACGCGAATTTCTTGCTGTTTTCACTTGACCGTTGAATGATGTCCGACGTCGTTTAATTTTATTTTTCTATGCTTATAATGCAGGCGTCCATGTGCCTCGGAATCGAATTATTTAAAAATGACTTTCTTGACTTTACACAATCCTGTTTACACGAAAACTGTATCCATCTCACAACATCCAAGATCCAACACATAACATCCAGAATCCAGCCCCTTGCATTCATTTGAATTTTGACGTCTAGAATTCAAATTATGGTTGGGATAAAACTTATTGGTAGAAACAAAAAACCCAACGAGTTAGGGTCCTCCCGCAATTCGTGATTGCGAAAAACATAATTTGAATTCAAGATCTCAAAATCTAAACTATTTTCTTACCTTGCCATCAGTACTAGAAATTTGTTTGTTTGGTTTCCGCTGAAAATAAGGAACGGAAAAAGCATCAAATTCCAACGTTTCCCAATTGTTTGTATAGGATCCAAAACGTGTTTCTTGAAATATCTTAAAACCTCATTTGAATCGATTATTTCAGAAAGGGCGCAAGTCCATTGGACTTATGCCCTTTCTGAAACAATTGAATCATTTCTGTAGATACTGCGCTTTACCTTCTCACGGCAGTATAACATAAAACCTCATACGTATGCTCTTTTCTTCAGCAAAGTGTCAAAAATATGAGTGGTTACATTATACACTATGTTTCGATGTCAATTGGTTATAAAGAATCTTCTTAAATTCTATCAAAAAAAAAAAAAAAAATCCGATAAAAGGCATCGATTGTCCTTTTAACAATGATAATGAGCCATTGAAACCGAGTTGTAATTTAAACACGAGATGAAACCTCTGCATTGTTCTTTTATTACTGTGTTTCTTAACACAATGGTGCAAAAACCATTCTTCAAGTACTCTTCCAAAGCAGGCAAAGTGTTTGATCATGGTTATTTTATGGTTGGAATCATTCTGAACTGTTTGAAGAGCAGTTTTTGAAAGTTTTTTTTTTTTCGATCAAAGTATTTCGTTTTCATTTCCCTTTTTTTATTGTTGCATTTATGTTCATTTCCAATTATTATTACTGTTTGGAAAAGTGATCAACATTGTAGAAAACCATGATTTCGTCCCGTTCTTCAATACGTTTGTGGTTAAAAGTTGAAAACTATTTTAACTTAGTAGCATCAAACAAAAATTTCATTTTTTTCAGCTTAAACATATCAGGTTGAGTGATAATTTTTCCCCTTCATACTCCTATTTTAAAATTGAATAAACAGAAGAAGCCATGAATTTTGACAAAATAAAAGCTTATACTTTCAATATACGCAATAAATTATGCATTACACATCACACATACTTATTAAAAAGATTGAATTTGCCATCTATATTTGTCAAGCTCCAGATCGCTTCGGATGCGGAAGTTTACTGTGTAGATGTTTCCTTACTTCTGTGTGAAAGCTTCCACAAACTTAGTTATCCACCAATTACAACAGTCCCACCTTATTACAAGCAATCATGACCTTCAGAAGGTTCGCCTGCCTAACCTATATTATGTGTCAAATCATCCTGGTAGATATGTTTATTAAATGTTGAGAGTGTATTATTAAGTAATTTATACTAATTGAGTTTGCAAACATTTCCTACGATTTCACCAATTCCCTTTTTTCTTTTTCTTCGTTCCAAATAAGAACTGTTTACATTCTTAAATTGAGGCATATATAGATGTTCTCTTACTTCTAAAAGCTTTCCCACCTATCACATGTAACCACGACCTTCAGAAAGCACGCATGCCTACCTATATTATGAGTTAAAGCATCTTGGTAGATGTGATTATTAAATGTTGAGAGGATTCCACGTAAATCATTAAATATTTATACTAATTGAATTGGCAAAACACTTCCTACGATTTAAAATTTCCTTTTTTCTTTGTCGCCGTTCCGAATAAGAAACTGTTTACTTTCGCAAGTTCATGCATATATCGATGTTCTCTTACTTCTGAAAGCTCCTATGAACTCTGTTTTCCCACCAATTACAACAGTCCCAACTATTACATGCAACCAAAATAATCTTAAGAATCACATGCCACCTTAGCATTATGTGAGCTCTAATTTAGCCCCTCACTCAGTGGCGCTAAAATAAACAAAGCCGAGCTTAAAAACATTATCAACAAAAAATATCACATACCCCACTGTCCCGGTGCTTTCCTTTATTTACACATAATGGAATTGTTGGCACAGTATCCTTAAAGAGGGGAAAGGAAATACAAAGGAAGAACGCTTGCTCGTGCTGAGATAGACACTTTGAGCCATGACTGCTTTTATCCAGTAAGGTTTTCTTCTGTGACTCTCTGAACACTTGCTTTTATTAAATCGCATTAAATTTGAAATTTATGTGGTAATTTAAAAAATCTTACCCCGCTGAATTAGTGCACCTGTATTTCGGATTATTTTGGATATTTGTTGGCATGGAGAAAAGAGGAGATAGAAAGAATGTGCAATTCAATGGATTGAATCATGAAGCTTGCGTAAGTGATATTCAATTGTTTTTTTTTTTTTTTTGTTTTTTTGTTTTTGTTTGGTGGAATCAATTTCAAAATATTTTTTCTTCAATTATTATTATTTACATTTTTATATTTTTGTTCCGACATAGAAGATATGCTTCGTGATTCTATTTGAAGGTTCTGTTTTCGGCCACGTGGTAAACACTTTCTTTCTTCTGAATACTATAGAAATTTGACATTAAATCTTATCTAGTTAAATTAGTGTACTAAAGCTTTTGGGAGCATCTTGGATAATTATTTGTATGGGAGCAAAATGACGTTAAAGAGAATGTGCAATTTATGGATTGAAACATGAGTGCAAGTACACTCAAATCTGTTTTTGTGTACTTGCCTTTTGTGTACAAACCGATTTTTTTTTTTTTTTTTTTTTGTGCGGTGTATGAAAATTATTAATGATCTCAATTATCAGTTCGTTTTGAAAAATAAAGCAGGGGGGGGGGCGTAGAAAAAAAGATACTTTTATTTATTTATTTTTTAGTTTAAGAGTAACTGGATGAAATTGCTTTATATCATATGCATTTTACTTCAAATTTAAATTATGCATTTATGTTTTCAATGATATCGATGTTCGCTAGTTCCTAGTTATGGTTTTCTTCAAGGAAGAAGAGGGGTGGTGGGTGTCAGTCAATCTTTAGAGTGGGGCGATGGAATCAAAAAAAGTTGGGAACCACTTATCTAGACCTGAAGGTTTTCATTTGCTTTGATTAAGCTTTGTTAGTAAAAAACGATGAACATGTGCAAAAAAGAATTTTTTTTTATTTTCATATTTTAAAGATATTTTTTGAAAATTCAAAAATTCACAGCATGAATTTTTAAAATTCATTGATGGTTTTTGTTATGTGCAATTTTTTTGACTTTCTTTTTTTATGGAAGATATTTACACCTTTTTATCCAAAAAACCACAACACATTAAATGATTATTTCCACACCTTGAGACAGTTTGTGCAGATGTTTAATATGTTCTTAGGTTTAAGTTTCGCAGAGAAAAGTTATTAATAAAAATCAAATCAATTTCTCGTAGACTGAACAACAGCTAAAATAAGAGACTGGTGGATTGAATCAAAGTGAAGTGACTTCAAAAAGCGATAAAACAGCAAAAGATTTTACTTTAATCTAAATTGTTATTGATATGCAAAAGCAATATTTTCAAAATGCATTTAGGAATACTATAGCCATCGGAGTCATTGGTAACGAATTTCTCTGAAATAAATTAGTTTCTAGTCGTTTCGTACGCGTTACTCATGCGTACACTCTAAAGACAACAATTTCAAAAATGACGAAAAAGTACTCAAATTAGAACGTATTGCGAGTCAAAATGGCTCCGACTACGTGGTATTCAAATTTGGAATATTCAAATACTCATCAAATACTCAAATCAACATGTGTGCTCATTTTTGAGGTATTTGTGCTCATTTTTGAATATGTAATAATTTTAAAACTAAGTATTATGTACTCATTTTTGAGTATGAAATATTTCATCGAACTATTTGAAAACATGGGCACTCATATTTGAAAGAAAAGGTTTAAACAAAAGGTTCAATAAATATTGAAAACAACACACGATAGATACTGCCGTGGGCTGGTCAATGGCATTATCTTCAAAAAATAACATTTTGTGATATTTGAAGGGAAGCGTTTATAATTTCCCACAAACATCAATAAAATATTGAAATTTGAAGTTCGGCAGCAGTAAAAAAAAAGAAAGAAAAAAAACCACTTTATTTTCAAAAGAAACTAAAGAAATATGTTTGTACAATAAAACTAAAGTAAGACAGACGGTAATAAGGTAAATAAAAAGAAAGACGAGAAGTTTGTAGTTTCTGTCGTTCACGTGCTCTGTTCAGTGTAGCATACTGGAAAGAGCTGCAACTAGTGAGGCTTCAGTTGCGATTTATTTCTTTAAATATTGTTTCCAATAGCATCTAAAAATTACTTACTCTGCCGTCGATCTCATACATAACAAAATTGTTATAAGAATTTTATATGCTAACATGCTGAATTTTATATCCTTTGCATTTAAAAGTCCTTGCTCTATTCTGCCTTGTTAAGAAAAAAACCTTTCAAAAAGGGAAATTTTGTCTTTGAGCTTCCTTTTAAATGTTTCTGGCGACGTTGAATTTTTACTTCTTTGATCATAGTAATTGATATTTCCATCTCTTTTTGTATTCTAGGTATATCTAATATTTAGCAGTAAGTTACCGCCCCTAAGTCAGGGCTAAGGCCAGAACTGCATGAAATATACCAGACAGCCCATTTATCACATCCTGTAACTGCACTTTCGTTCTCGTTAGAACTCCTCAGTCAGGAATAGTGAATAACCGAGCTGGAGGCTGATGTCATCTCACTGAAGCTGAATGTGCCAACAAACTGGTAGATAAAGTGAATTTATCACACCAGCGAGTGTCCGCAGCCTGGTGCGGTTTGCCTCGTGAATTGAAGGCAGAGCTTGGGTATTTAGCATAAAGTTACAGCCCCTAAGTTAAGGCTAAGACAGAACTACATGCAGTATACCAGACAGCGATTGAGGCGATCCACCCCCCCCCCCCCCCAAAGGTTTGTAAATTCGAAAAATTTCCTTAAGAAGCTCATCAAACTCCCCTCCCCCCCCTCCAAACACATTACAAAAAATCACCTACAACTGCTTTTTTTTTAATTTACAGTGGAGAATGTCATCGAACATCGTCATAAATTTTGAATTTTTGGTATATCAACATATATAATATCAACATATTTCTCGCGAGAGAGTTTTGAACCTCATGTCTTAATGTTTTTAAAGAAGAGGGCCTTCAATTACGTTTTTAGAACTTCAACCGAAAAAATTCCGGGGGAGAGCCCCGGATTCTGAGGCCTTCCCCTAATTTCAATGAAGAACCACTAACATTGGGGATTTTGAAGCTTCAATATCGAAAAGTAAAGGGATAGCTCCTGACCCCATCCTTTCCCTTAACGCTACCAAAGATGGCCAACGATCGCATTTTCAAGCCTCCAATTTCGAAAAATTTCCGATGGAAAGTTCCGAACTTCGTTTCTTAATCATTCCCCCTGCGTCATAAAAGATGGCTTGTAGCTGCAATTTCAGGATTTCAATTTAGAAAAATTTCCAGAGAGGAGTCCCCATGTCCTTCTTTTCTCATCTTTCAACATCATTCAAAGATCGCCTACAGCATTTTTATAGCTTCTACATTGAAACATTTCTGGGGAAAAGTTCTGAACCCCATGCCTTTTGCTACGTCATCAAAGGTGGCCTACAATTGCGTTTTTTAGGACTTCAATCGCGAAATTTTTTCCGGGGAAAACCCCCTGTTTTTTTTTTCCTTTTTTTTTTTTTTGCATCAATAAAGATGTCTAAAACTGCAGTTTTGAAGCTGAAAAACAAAGAACGACCGGGAAAAGTTACTGAAATCATCCTTTCCGTTCAAGCCGCCAAAGAGAGCAGACAATTGTGCTTTCGAAAATATAACCTTGAATTTAAAAGAATTCCGGAGAGGGACCTCCAAGCCTCCCTTCCTCTTATCAACCACCAAAGAGTCTAAAAACGCATTCCTAACAAAAAAAATTTCGGGGTAGAGTCCGCAAACTCTCCTGCTTATGCGCGAATAGTAAACAGCTCAACCAATAAACAAATCCATAACTATCTTCAAATTTTATTTACAAATGCAATTTTTGTATTTCGTTATGTTCAGTATGAAAACTAGTAAAAAGAGATGCAATCTTGATACTGCAACTTTTCTTTTATAAGGAAAAAAAATACCATTTAGGATCTAAATGGTTACTGAAAATAATTCGCAAGTCCTCAAACGAATCAAAAGTTGAAGGGTTTAATTTGGATAATGGATCCAAAATATTAGTAGACCTTGTTGATTTTTTTTTCTAGTTTTTTTTTTTTTTTTTTTGTGTGTGTGTGGTACTCAAAACACTTATAACTTTCCTTCAAACTCTTTGAATCATATACATTATTCGAAAAAAAACACTTCATACTTAGTTTAAATTTTATTTTCATTGGTCACCCCCCCCCCCCCTTTTTATGCATCGCCTGGATCCGCCACTTCCTGCGGTCCGCCCAAGCAAGCCAAGCAGAGCTTGGGCACTCCAAAAAATAATTTTTATTTCTCATTTTTATGCTCATAATTGACAAGAAGTGTGAATTATAAAAAATTTTCTTTTTTTGAATTTCACTGAAAATAAGTTTAAAAAAACATTTATTAGTCGCTCAAAGTCATACGACGATTTCCCTAGAACACGCATTCCCCGGTAAAGGAAAGAGAAAACCGTCCTTCGAACCCATGCCTGAGGAGGAATGCAAGGATGTTTGCCATGACAACACAGTGTCGCCGTGGCTCCTATCTAATGATAAAAGACTGCTGTTGGCGCTTCAGATTTGAAACCAAGCAAGCAGTTCCAAGCATTTGGAGATTGCAAAGCTGCTAGATTTGCTTCTTTTAGGCCAAATTTGAGAAATTTGGCTTCTTTTGAAATCCCTCTAGTTTTTAGTTGCATATAAACTAGTGATGTTCCGGATATCCGTATCCGCGGATATCCGAGGGAAAATAAAGATCCGTATCCGTATCCGCTACTTTTTTGACGGATCTTAAACGGATCTTTTCTATTCTAAAAATTCTAAAATATTTGAATAAAAGACTCTTAAATTCCGTTTAAATTAGGTTTTATTCTCTATTTAAATTATAAGGTATCATTTCAGAAGCCACTTCGTACCTCCCGTTCCAAAAAAAACGGGTAATAAGTCTTAAAAGTGTATCTGTGTGTCTATTTGTGGCATCGTAGATCCTGAACAGATGAACCGATTTTGATAGTTCTTTTTCCGTTCAAAAGGTGACTTGATCGAAAGTGTTCTTAGCTTGGTCTCGTTTTTGCAGAATTTGAATTACCGGAAACATTAATAAAAACCGACTTAACGTATTTCAGAATTATGGTAGTAAAAACTTACCCGTACGTTAAAAATATTGGTCCCAAATTGAAAGAACTAAGCTTTCAGCGTTTGATATTTGTTTGGAACTTCCAAGTTATGTACAATAAAAGCTGTAATCGTATTAAGGAAATTTTAAATGCAATTCAAAGCCTTTATACGCGTGATCGGTAGCTATTTCATAGTCGGATAAGGAAAAAGTTCAATGATTTAAAATTTCTATCCGCTGTCGGTTCATATTTGTTAACAATGTGTGTTCTGACCCGCGAAATCTATCTCAATATCAGGTCGGTATGTTTTTTTTTTTTTTTAGTTTAATATTAGTTTCTGTTATTGATTTGGGGTTTCTGTTATTCTTCATTTTGGTTTTTCTCGGCATTCTTCAAAAAAAGTAAGACTAAATTCTCTATTTACTGTTTGTAAAGGTGTTCCTGGCTCTGTTTTCTGTCGGTCGGAGTAAGTTGGGTGGAAGGGGTCAGCGTTGCATTTATGCTGAAATAAAATGCGAAAAATATTTCTAGCCTGTTCAGTAGTAGCTTTGCACTCTTGCTCCTGTATCCTACATCTACCTAGCAAACTAGAAATAATTTATCACATTCTATTTAAGCATTAATGCAGCGTTGACCCGTTCCTTCCAACTCTCCCTCAATTTTAACGGAGATTTCTTTAAAGAGTAAATCATAGTCTTGATTATATTTTCACCGCAGATGACATTTTTTGAAGAAACAGTGTTATTATGCTGACGGAAATACCTTCCGTAACAGATTAAACACTTGGATAGTGGAATTCGGTAAAAAAAAAATTGAGATCCGTATCCTTATCCGCGGATCTACTTTTTTGAGGATCCGGCACATCACTAATATAAACAGAATTTTTCTTTGATTTTATTATGTAGTTGTAGTCCGTATAATCCGAGTACGCGTTGGTCACGAAGCAATGGTCCCAATCAACTCGGTTTATTGGAACTCAACTGCACCTTATTGATAAACAAACTAACGAAAAAGGAATCAGTATTATTTTAATTTCATAAAAGTCTCAACTTTTCAACGCTTCTTTAATATTCAATTTTTTTTCTTATGTTCACATGATCATTCAAAATTTAAGTTGACAAATAAGTAAAATGTGGTGAATTTCGGTATTGCGTTACATTGAACACACTTCTTACTTCTTTCTTGTCGAATAAAAATTCTTCAAGAGCTCGGTTGATGATGCATATAGTTCATTTAGATGGCTCATTGACGAAATCTTATTTTAGATACCTAACGGCAAAACACGGTTGAAACTTCTGTGAGAACTTCATCAGGCCTGAACTTTTCCGGAAGACGGATTTTATATGCAAAATTCTTAGCTGAATTTATCACGAAATTGAACTGTTTGGGCGATGCTGTTGGTTGATCTTGCGTTGAATTTTACTTCTGCTGAATACTGGCATTTTCTTTTTCCTTCTATTCTACGCAAATACTTTTAAGATTGATTTTTTTTTTCAAAATTATCGGGTTTTTTCGTTTATGGATATAATTATCATTACTGTTAAAAAAACATTGTGAAGATGGATTAGAGCAGCTAACTTACTGACAGCCATTTAAATCCAAAATGCCTGTTTTATAATATTCTATTAAAATGCATTAGATCGAAATTTAAATTTCAGACTGAACACGAATATCACATTTTATCTAATACTCGTTGTCATAGTTTTACGACTAACATGTCTAGACATAATAAGAATATTTAGAGAAATTTATTTTTAACTACTTATGCGCTAAAAATTGTAATTTTTAACTTTTATGATATCCAATCCAAGCATAACTGGTAACTTAAAGAATAATTTTCAGTTTAATTTCCCGTTAGTTATCAATAACACAACCTTGCGAAATTAAAATTTTTGAAAGATGCAAAATAAGTTTTTGCTGACTTGGTGTACTTTTTCATTGATTTTTTTAATTTTTGCTGAAATATTCAATTAAAATGTATTATCTCAAAAAAATTATCTGGCAAAAGTGTTTTTTTTTCATTTAAATGTATAGAAAATATCCTATTCTTGGTGATACATATTGATTCTTCAGCAACCAATTACTTTTTATTGGTCTAAATGGGAGAAAAAGGGTTAAAAATGCCGAATTGTATTCTTCCGTGGAGCGAAAAAACGGCTAACCTCAATAAAAAATTTCAAGAAAAGAAAACTGTTTGAGAGTACAGATTATTGATGCAGATTACCTACTAAATTTCAGCAAGATCAAAAATGATTCGGCACGGAAATTTTAAAAAATTTGTTGATTTTATATGAAATGACCCTGTATCCAGATTGCTGAAACAAATATCAAACAGCAAAAAATAAAACAAAAAAGGTTTCGCTTAACATAACTCGATGCAAAAAGTTGACACTGAAGAGAATTTTGAGTTTTTCTCTCTCTCAGAGTAGGTTTGTGCAATCTGGCTACAGGGTCATTCCATGTAAAATCAAAAAAATTCTGAAATTTCCGTGCCGTACCATTTTTGATCTTGATAAAATTTAGTAGGCAATCTGCATCAATACTCTGTACTCCCATAGTTTTATTTTTTTCTTGAAAAATTTTTATCAATGAAATATAGTAATTTTTTCCTCCTCGGATGAGAAAAATTTGGCATTCGTTATTGGTTCTTTAAATGCAAACGCGATGGCAGATTTACTACAAACTATAAACTTAAACATGTCTCTCTCTCTCTCTCTCTCT